>NC_133229.1:31573647-31611081 GCF_040436345.1 Pagrus major
ATGGAGGAGGACGTTGGCCCTCCTTGTTGCCATGGAAACAAGCTGCTGGCCTCGTTTTAACCGTGTGTGTGTGTGTGTGTGTGTGTGTGTGTGTGTGTGTGTGTGTGTGTGTGTGTGTGTGTGTGTGTGTGTGTGTGTGTGTGTGTGTGTCGGGTCAGTGGTTCTGGTGGGAGCTGTTGGTGTATTTTCATCCTTCCTGCTGTGATGAAACTCTGCAGCTGAATTCACTCTGAAATACACAAATACAACTTTATTCATAACAAATGTTTACATTGTAACATTGATACGTTTTTATACTTTAACGTGTTTCTTTATGATCAGTTATTAAACACGTCATTAATGTTTATAACAGCTGATAAAGACATTTCAAATGTTTATGAATGTGCAGTTTTTACATGTTTGAATTGATTTAACATAAAGTCTTTCATGTTGACAGACAAACATTAATTAACATGTTAATATTCTGATTTACATGATTAATATTGTGTTGGTGCTGTCAGAGATCTTCTAGGCCTTACAGATGTATCACTCCACCATAAATACACTTTTGCGTTTCTTTCCTCTGCGAGGAGACATTTGAGAAACAGCCTCTAACCGTCTCTGAGTGTCTCTAAACCGTCCTCGTGTTTCTGGATCAGGGTCCATGTTGCCGGTCTCAACAAAGGTGGGATGGACACGTTCGTGGACAACCTGCCCGGTTTCCCCGACAACATCCGGCCCAGCTCCAGCGGCGGGTACTGGGTGGCCATGTCCGCGGTGCGACCCAACCCCGGCTTCTCCATGCTGGACTTCCTGTCCCAGAGACCCTGGATCAAGAAACTCATCTTCAAGGTAACACGGACACACAGAGACCAGGACCGGGACTCCTGCTGGTCCTGGAGCTCCTGGAACTGTTGTTTCACCTCGTTCTGTCTCCACTTCCCTCCGTCCTCTCACCTCGTTCTGTCTCCACTTCCCTCCGTCCTCTCACCTCGTTCTGTCTCCACTTCCCTCCGTCCTCTCACCTCGTTCTGTCTCCACTTCCCTCCGTCCTCTCACCTCGTTCTGTCTCCACTTCTCTCCGTCCTCTCACCTCATTCTGTCTCCGCTTCCCTTCGTCCTCTCACCTCGTTCTGTCTTCGCTTCTCTCTCACCTCGTTCTGTCTTCGCTTCCCTCCGTCCTCTCACCTCGTTCTGTCTTCGCTTCTCTCTCACCTCGTTCTGTCTTCGCTTCCCTCCGTCCTCTCACCTCGTTCTGTCTTCGCTTCCCTCCGTCCTCTCACCTTGTTCTGTCTCCACTTCCCTCCGTCCTCTCACCTTGTTCCTGCTCTTCCGTCCTCTCCAGCTCTTCAGTCAGGACGTCCTCATGAAGTTCGTCCCTCGGTACAGCCTGGTGGCGGAGCTCCACGATGGCGGCGTCTGCACTCGGAGCTTCCACGACCCCAACGGCCTGGTGGCGGCCTACGTCAGCGAGGTCCACGAGTACGACGGCAGCCTGTACCTGGGCTCCTTCCGCTCGCCGTACATCGCCAAACTGGACCTGCACAAGGTCTAAACAAGGCGAGGACGAACGTACAGACGGATTCTCTGCGTGAGATGAGAATGAAGTCTGAAACGGGGCGGTGGTGTCGTGATGCTGCAGGAGGAGGTTTAAACACCGTCACTGGGTCGGGTGGAGGTCGGTCAGAGTGACGCTTCAGGATGAACCTGAGAACTTGTTCTGCAGAAGAAGAATCAGAATGACACCAATTAATAACGTCAGTGTCTGTCAGCTGATCTGCTTTACACTTCATTAATCTCACAGCAGAGCTGAGCTTCAAACTTTTATTACATCAGCAATTAATCAACTTGTCTCCTTAAAATGTCAGAAAACAATTAAATTCTCATTATATTTAGTTTACGAGCAGCAAATATTCAGTGAGAGGCTGAAACTCTGAACACGGTCGACATTTATTCATACAAAGAAACAATTAAGCTACAACAGACGGACGCACGAGATAAAACCTCCACGTCTCAGACATCATCACCACCATCATCATCATCATCTTCATCACCATCACCATCATCATCATCATCACCACCACCATCATCATCTTCATCATCACCATCATCATCACCATCATCTTCATCACCATCATCATCATCATCATCACCACCACCATCATCACCATCATCATCACCATCATCTTCATCACCATCATCATCATCACCATCGTCACCACCTTCATCATCACCACCACCATCACCATCATCATCATCATCATCATCATCTTCATCATCTTCATCATCACCATCACCATCATCATTGGACTCTGATTGATGAATATGTACAGTTATTATGTCATCAACACTTTGTGCTGATCAGCTGATCAGTGATTGATTAATAGTTGCAGCTCTCAGATTGATCAGGCAGCTCCTGATTCAAACACACATCCACAAATCTTTGGCTTCTTTTACTCATTAAAAAATGTTTCTGTAAAGAAATAAACCTGTTTACACTTTTGAGAGTGAGGAAACAGAAACATGTTGGTCATTGACTGAATCTCAGGTTCTTCAGGTTCTGATCGGGACGAGTACCAGTAGATTTCAGACGATGGAGTCAGTCTCACCTGGTGGGAAGAAAGACTGGAAAGTTGCTTCACAGCTAGCTAATGCTAATGAATCGCTCACTAAGTGATTGGCTGAAACACTTGTATGTTAGCGTGCTAGCTAGCTCACTCAGTCAGTATATATTAATAAGTTAAGGAGGGTTTCATCCATCCTGATGTTCATGTTTCCCTCGTTGATGTTTTGAGACTCGCAGGTGGTTCCTCTCTACCTCCACAGCTGACGGTCTCGTCTGGATCAGCCTGGTTTCTGCTACTAGCTGCCATTTCTCACTGTAAACCTCAGCTAGCTGCTCAAACTGTGGTTCAAAACAAGATGAGTGTCAGGAACAAAACTATTTAACTATAAGATATCCTTATATTCCTACACCATGAGCACTGCACTCGTTGTTTTCAAAGCTAAAATATGTATTTTAATGACTCTGAACGACACATCTGTTGATCTGAAGCGTTTTAATAAGAATCAAGTGAGAGTGAGAGTTGTTTCTTCACGTTCTGTCAATAATTGTAGTTAATTTAAACAGATGTTCTTACATTTTGCACTTTTAACAGCTTCTGTTTGCTAACATGGCTAACAGCCTGCAGAAATGCTAACGTGGCTAACAGCCTGCAGAAATGCTAACGTGGCTACGGAGTCGTTTCAAACTGGTTTGAACAGTTTAAACTGCTTCAACGTGTTTGATTCCAGTAATCTGAGTTTAAACGATGTTTCCTTCACTGATGATTATTTTGGGGCCGCTGTCTTTAAAACACATTTATCTTGTCTAGATTCTTAATTAACTTCATATTCATCTCAGTTAAAGTCGTCCTGTTGGCTTCACACCAGTTTCTGTTTTCTAACACACTTTGTTGTTTCAGTCCAGATTATCTGGATTTAAGAGAATAATAATAATAATAATAATAATAATAACAATAAAGAGAACCAGCCTGACGATCAGGTCCACGTATGAAGACTTTGAGGTGCCAGAAGTAGTTTCAGCCTCATCAGGATGTGTTTTGCACTCTGATCTCGTGTTTTTGAGTTTATTCTGGTGTATTTTTAGTTTCCTTCC
This sequence comes from Pagrus major, assembly GCF_040436345.1. Lineage (NCBI taxonomy): Eukaryota > Metazoa > Chordata > Actinopteri > Spariformes > Sparidae > Pagrus > Pagrus major. The sequence goes on from NC_133229.1 coordinate 31,577,285, forward strand.
TCCTCCGACTGACGACAGACTGAACTCTGCAGCTTCTCAGCTTCTTTGAATAAAACTGAATAAAACCTGCAGTTTTAACGACGCATGTCTCTGTGATTTAATACAAACTCTTTAAAAAGTTAAAGTCTGAAGAAGTCCAGCTGACTGAGGGACCGGTTAAAGGACAGTTCCACTTTATTCTTCTTATTTTGGTAGTTTGGGCCAAATGTTTATACAAATAAACTACAGAATGAGGTCATGAAGTACGACGTGTTTTAAGTTATTAATCACTTTATAAATACTATGAGTGGCAGCACAGAACCAAAGATTTAATACACTGCTTGCAGTAGTAATAGTAGAAGTACTCAGATACTTCAGTAAAAGTACCAAAACTACAACATAAAATACTCAATTACAAGCAAAAGTCTTCAGATGGTAACTTTAGTCCAGTCTGGTTCTGACTTTAAAGAAGTCAAAGTTCTGGTTTAAAATGATTCTAGTGATGGAATGTAACTAAGTAAATGTACTCAACTACAGTACTTCAGAACTACTTTAAATTTATTAGAGTACTTTATTTTCTGCTACTTTATACTTCAACTCCACTACATTTACTTAATAACTTTAGTTACTAGTTACTTTACAGATTACATGCTGCACCAGAGCCAAAGTTTTTAATTAATTTTTTATCATTAATCAGATAAAAACTGATGATCATAAAATATTTCCTTCACTTTTACCAAAATAATATTTCAACACGAAAAACAGCTGATCTGATCTGTGACATCATCACATTATTGATCCTTCGGTGTTCGAGCAGCACGTTACTTTAAAACTCACCAAAGTTACATCAGCTTTTCATTTCTTTTATTTCTTTTACACCTTTTTAGAATTTAAAGGTGAATATTCGTTGGTTCACCTTTAAATGTGTTGGTGTGTTGAATTAATCAGCAGTTAATTAAGAAGTCAGTAAATATACACATTCATCAGTGATGGTGTAAAAGTGTATTAGAGGGTTTTAAGTTGTCATCAGAAGAAAATCATGTTTGAGGTTTATTCCTTTTCACCTTCATCACATCATTAATCTGTGAATTATTCAGATTTTAAAGTCAAACACTTTTTACTGTTTTAACTTTATATGATCTGCAGTTCTTCCTCCTGACCAGCAGGTGGCCTCGTCTGCTCTCCACAAACATGAACATCACAGTTTGTCCCTCAAAACACAGAACTGAACGTTTCAGGAACAAACACGGAAACAAATCTGCAGGAAACACGATGATTTATTTTAAATGAAAAGTTCTGGAGGTGGAGGAGGAGGTGGAGGAGGGAGGTGGTGGAGGAGGAGGTGGAGGAGGAGGTGGAGGAGGAGGGAGGTGAAGGAGGGAGGTGGTGGAGGAGGAGGGAGATGATGGAGGAGGGAGGTGGTGGAGGAGGAGGTGGTGGAGGGAGGTGATGGAGAAGGGAGGTGGTGGAGGAGGAGGTGGAGGAGGTTCTGGTGGTCTCAGGCTCTACAGTCCAGAACCTGGGTCTGGGTCTTCTTCTCCCAGGGAATGAGCCAAACCTCAAAGTGACACTGAAACGTCTGCAAACACAACAGGAAGTGGGTTTTTCACATTAAAGCTCTCTAATGAACAAAGGTTTTATTGTTGAGTCTGGACAGGAAGTGTTCAGACTGGTCCTTCAGAACGGGACCAGGTGTGACGGCTGATTGGCTCAGACTCACCTGCTGCAGACGGCCTGCAGGCTGGAGGTCACAGTGGGACAGGTTCTTGTTGTTGTCTCGTTTGTGGCAGACGGTTCTGGAAATCTGCAGATCCACGATGTACCGGACCCCCTTCACCAGCTGAGACACACACACACACACACACACACACACACACACACACACACACACACACACACACACACACACACACACACAGAGGACAGCAGAGTAACTGAGTATGGGAGGTGCGTTCAGGAACAGCTGGGACAAATCCTCCTGACTCTACCTTTAACTTTAATAGTCTTTGAATTACATTAATATGACGTGAGCTTCAGTAGCTTTGACCACAGATGTCCTTCAGAGGGAGACTTTCTACTCTGATACTCTGAGTACATGTCAGAGCCTGTACTCGATTACTTTTACTGGAGTGAAGTAGTTGAATCAGTACTTCTACTTTTACACAAGTATCTGAACGTCTCCTGGAGGACAGACTGTGCAGGTGTGAGACCGACTCCTGACTCCTGAGACCAGGACCAGAGACATAATGTTGACCTGCCCTCGACCTCTGACCCCACAGGTGTGATGCGTTTCCTGTGTCATACCTGCCGCTGTGCTTCTTGGATGGCGGAGGGTTTGAAGAGGAAGGCGTCGTTTGATTGGTTGTTGTAGTAGTAGGCGGCGGTGAGGACGACCTGCTGCAGTCTGGGGTCGTTCCTGCTGATGTTGTACGGAGATCCAGGCATGATGGCGCCGCGATGGCTGCCCGCCGGCACCGACACCCCTGAGAGGGAACAGAGTCAAGAGACGATCTGTAGTACTGACTCAAGTACTGGACTTTACCTCAAGTACTGGACTCTAACTCAAGTAATGGACTTTAACTCAAGTACTGGACTTTACCTCAAGTACTGGACTCTAACTCAAGTACTGGACTTTAACTCAAGTACTGGACTTTACCTCAAGTAATGGACTCTAACTCAAGTAATGGACTCTAACTCAAGTAATGGACTCTAACTCAAGTACTGGACTTTACCTCAAGTAATGGACTCTAACTCAAGTACTGGACTTTACCTCAAGTAATGGACTCTAACTCAAGTACTGGACTCTAACTCAAGTACTGGACTTTACCTCAAGTACTGGACTTTAACTCAAGTACTGGACTTAAGTAGCTCACAGAATTGAGGTAGTTGTACTTTACTTGAGTTTGTACGAGCTGTGCGGAGACAATCTGGTCTATGTAAATCCAAGGCGTCGATGTGCCGGCAATTGCGTGACTGGGCGGAGGTGTCGGTGACGTGCACTGTTGTGTGACCCACAGCCGGAAGGTTTAAAAGCAGGAAACAGCTGATCGCAGCAGTCAGTTCATCACTTCATCCGCGGACGTCAAGATGAGCAACTGGAAAGCTGCTGAGATCCGGGAGACGCTCAACATCACAGCCCAGAGAATCGTTAACAACCAGGTCACTCGTCACTGCTCACGCCCGACGTCCGCTTCACGTCACGTCACATGTTCACAGAGACAAGGCGGCAGGTTGCAGCCTTTACCTGGCTGCACAGGTGGCACATTTTCTAACTAAAAGGAGCTACAGAAAACTATTTCCTCATCAGACAGTCGGATAGAGCCTGAAGTTCCTGTTCCTGAAGGCATCACAGTGGCACTTAGATTTCAGATGTCAGACTGTCTTTGAACGCAGCAGCAGGAGGACTGATGATGAGGCAACAAGTTTTCAGAAATAATAAGAAACATTTTGGATTAAAGAAGCTTCTGGTTCAGATTTCTGTGTTTTCACACGTCGATCACAAAGAAAACACGTCCGTCGTTCTCAGAGAATCTGATGTGTGTTTAAAACCTGAAACACCGAACGTGCAGAGAAGCTGCTTTCTCTGCTCCAACACTGTTTACAGTCAAATACAGCTGAAGAGGTTTCTGTTTGCTGCTGCGTCACCTCATGTTGGCTCATGTTGTCTCATGTCGTCTCATGTTGCTGTGGGAGGTTTGAGGTTTCGTCTGGCAGATTTTTATGTTCAGTTTTTTATCTAAACTCTCAAAAGTTGAGCCAAAACAGTTTTAAAGGATAAAAAGAAGGAAGTGAATCAGAAGTCCAGGAGATTATTTAGAAAATGAGTTTAACACAAAGTGCAGTGAAAGTTTCAGAACTCTTCAAACAAACATTTAAAACATTACAGCTGTAAAATAAAGAGTTAACTGATGAAGGAAACAGGAAGTGATGAAGATTGTTACCCAGAGCGGCGAGCAGAGAGACGAGCAGCAGCGTCTTCACTCCCATCATGCACTTTGTCGGTCTGTGTGTGTGTTTCCTGTGAGGCGGCGACACTCTGACCACAGATCAGATCAGTGTGTGTGTCTTCACATTCAGCAGGACTTCTGCTGTGTGTGTGACTCAAACATGTGATGTCACTTCCTGTCAGTACAAACACTTCCTGCACCTGCTCAGAGGCTCCTGAGTCACTTCAGTCAGGTTTCATCCTGAAGAGGTGAGAGAAGCTCAGCTCACAGCAAGAAGCCAATGTAACTGAGTACATTTACTTCCACTCCACTACATTTATTTGGTAACTTTAGTTACGAGTTACTTTACAGATTACATGCTGCGTCAGAGCCAAGTAAAATCAATTTGATCTGAAAACAGATTAAAAAACAGATTCTGATGATCACAAAGATGATGATTATTCGATCTGTGTCAGTGAAGGTCCTCAGTCAGCCGGGTCCTGGTACCTCTAAGTTCTGTATCGTGGTCAACTGGACCTGTTTCAGTTTGTTGAAGACGTTTCTCCTCTCATCTCATCCTCTCCTTCACTTCTGACTAACTGGAGGAGCTGCGGGCTTTAAACTCTGTATGGGAGTGTCCTTACAGAGTGTGGGAGTGTCCTCACAGTGTCCTTACAGAGTGTGAGAGTGTCCTCACAGTGTCCTTACAGAGTGTGGGAGTGTCCTCACAGTGTCCTTACAGAGTGTGAGAGTGTCCTCACAGTGTCCTTACAGAGTGTGAGAGTGTCCTCACAGTGTCCTTACATAGTGTGGGAGTGCCCTTACAGAGTGTGAGCGTGTCCATACAGATTGTGAGAGTGTCCTCACAGTGTCCTTACGGAGTGTGGGAATGTCCTTAGGTTGACCTGGTCTCAGGTTGACCTGGTCTCAGGTTGACCTGGTCTCAGGTTCACCTGGTCTCAGGTAGAGACCTGGTCTCAGGTAGACCCTGGTCTCAGGTTCACCTGGTCTCAGGTAGACCCTGGTCTCAGGTAGACCTGGTCTCAGGTTCACCTGGTCTCAGGTAGAGACCTGGTCTCAGGTAGACCCTGGTCTCAGGTTCACCTGGTCTCAGGTAGACCCTGGTCTCAGGTAGACCTGGTCTCAGGTAGACCCTGGTCTCAGGTTCACCTGGTCTCAGGTAGACCCTGGTCTCAGGTTCACCTGGTCTCAGGTAGACCCTGGTCTCAGGTTCACCTGGTCTCAGGTTCACCTGGTCTCAGGTTGACCCTGGGTAACAATATAAAAGAAAAAAATCCCAACCCTTGCAATGCAATAAAAAGAACCACGTGTTTTTATTGATGACTTTTTTAACTCCTTCCTGATTTTCACCAGATCAGCATTTTCCTTCTGGATCAATGAAGTTCTGTCACATCTGATGAACCCTGTAAGACCCAAATATAGAAAAAAATGAGCAATTTTTTTTTGACCTGTCAGATATTGTTTTAGGAGGCCTCTGATGTAGAAATTAAAGAGTTTTCAAATTTTTTACGTTTTAGTAAGTTTTTAGGGAAATGTAAATTTGCAGCGTTGGGCATAGCTGAGCAGAACTTCTGTTTGTACTCACTTTGTCAGAACAGATATACAGAACATTTAAGTATTCATTTGCAGGGTTGATTGCTTATTTAGCCCCATAACAGTATATATCATGAGTAGTAATCACACAACAATCATAGTTTTATGAATGAGCATTCATTAATAAAAATATTGGGAAAAAAATGTATTTACAAAACTTTTTCCTCCGTCACTTTCAATGTGGTTTGAATGAAGTCTGTGTTCACTTGCAGTGATAGTCCCTCTTGCTACACAGTGTGTTTGTGTATCCACGTCATCACTTCATCCACAGAGTTGTGCTCTTTGGGTTCCACCTGCAGGCACTTCTCCCTGAATGAATTCAGCCATGGTCTGAGTTTCCAGAGTTTGTCCTTCTTTTCCATCTCTGACACGGTCAAGTTGTGTGTAAAGTGTAATGAAGTCAACAGAGATTGTAATCTGTTGCGGGACATCACATCAGAAACGGGTGTACTGTGCATCTGTCTCCCAAAACATACGGACTCCAGACATCTGCATCAGGCCCATCTTCAGGTGCATGCCCAGCATCTTCTCAGTTTCCTTATTATTGGTGTTAACACGTTCCATTTTTTTTCAAGCTGTACTCATTTGTGTTTCTTGTCAGAGCCTCAATCATGTCTTCTGTCACAAACTTTAGGAAGTACAAGTACAGTGGGGTGAGGAGGGAGGTGGCATCATTGGTAGTTTCTGAGCCAGAAAAAGATCTAAGTATTTCCATTAGTATGTCCATAAGTATGATCATTTCAATACAATGCTAATCAAAATTCCACTACATTCAAACAAAACTGTCTGGCTGGTCTATTATGCTCTCTACTCATCAAACTAAAGGGAACACATGCATCCTCCCAGAGCACTTACTGGTTCACATTCACACCTGTCCCTGAACAATGCAACAGCATCCCCCCAACACATCCACAACATTCAGAACCTGTTTCAGAATCTCCAAATGCTACAAACTGCTACTTGGGCAACACTGAGAAAAATAGCTCAGGATCATTTGGAAGTTAAAAAACAAACAGAAAACTACAAAGATACAGGGAGGTTCAACAGGAAAGCACATTTAGAGCTTAGTTACAATGAATCATCTAACACTTTTAATTTCTACGACATTTTTCTCAGTTTGTGACCATGTGAGACGCGCAGTGTCCTCATGTGATGTGTAAAGAGCACCGGCTGCTTTGACTGCCACTCTGACCCAACGTTGTAGAATTGCAACATAGACATAAGAAGCTCTAAATCAAATTTGATGAATGTTTTCCAAAATAACTAAATATGTACATGTTCTAGACATTGTAATAAACACAACAGGACCCATTAACTGTGTAAATGTGGTCTTGAGAAAAACAAACATTTGCAGGCCTTTTTTAAGAATTGTTAAAGGTGATGTTGTAAATTTGCAACAGTGGGTCTTATAGGGTTAATGTTTGACTGCAGTCAGCTGCTGTTTCACACGTTGGGTCACAAGTCCTCACGATAAGAGTCCTTTCCTTCTATCAGCACATGATATCTGTTTTACTATATGTGGTTGGGTTGAAGTCTGGAACAAACGTGTTGTTGAGGAGCAGAGTTCTGACCCGGGTCCAGACAGGAGAACAATGAGTCTCTTTGTCCGCTTCGTCAGGTGTCATGGTAATAAAGCAGTGAAGTCTCAGCCATTAACAGCTTTACATCTCCTCACATGATCCCTCACGTCATATCTGATGATCCAAGAGGCCGGCGTGAACACACCTGCTGATAAATGATGTAGAAGACGGATGACTTGCTCATTTTCAGAGGAGACATCCTCAGGATCTGTTGGGCCTCCCATCGTCTACATCAACATATTGGTATGTTATGTGTTACTTTACAGATATGAACTATATGTGAGTATAAAGACAGACTTTATAATTTGTGTACGTTGTTAAATACAAACCTGAACATTTGATGTCTTAAGAATGTGATTAATGGAGAGATGAGTTTTAAAGGAAGTGTCCTTCTCTCTTGTGATTTGAATATATTTTTTATTTTCCAGAACCATCTCTGAATCTACTCCAGCTGAGAGACATGGCACCGGAAAGATCACTAAGTAATTTATTTATTTTCATGTGAATGTGACTTAAAATATGTCTTCAGATCATCTGATGCCTGATCATCTGTAGAAGTGACTCTGCTGAAGATAATTGAGGAAACAAATTTCCTCAAAGTCACCAAGTAAAGTAGACTAAAAAAGTCCAGAAATCAAAGTTCTCAGAATTACCGTGTAAAGTCGACTATTATATTTAAGTTGTATGAGCTAAAAAGTTTTAACAATTTTTAATTATTAAAGTAAAGTCAACTTTATTGATGAAGGGTGTCAGTCATCAGGTCATGGTCGTGCTGTATCGTTGTCAACTGGACGGGTTTCAGTTTGTTGAAGACACAGGAGGACCAACTCCTCAGGTCCAGACTCTGCTGTCCACTTACATCTGAAGGAGACAAATCATTACTTTGAGGACAACAATGTAAACATGTTGTCCAGAGAAGAGGAGGTGGCTTAAGACATCACTGATCACCCACCTAGGACACTCCCACACTCTGTGAGGACACTCCCCCACTATGTGAGGACACTCCCACACTATGTGAAGACACTCCCACACTGTGTAAGGACACTCCCATACTATGTAAGGACACTCCCACACTATGTGAGGACACTCCCACACTATGTGAGGACACTCCCACACCATGTGAGGACACTCCCACACAGAGATTAAAGCCTGCAGCTCCTCCAGTTAGTTAGAAGTGAAGAAGCCTCTTGGATGAGAGGAGAAATGTCTACAACAAACTGAAACACGTCCAGTTGACCACGATACAGCACCTAGAATAAAATCTACTTTTTAAATTTACAGTGTAGAGTGTACATACATATATATATATATGTATATATATATATATATATATATATATATATATATATATATATATATATATATATATTATACAGTATATCAGTTTTAAGCTGTTACTTAAGCTGATCTGTACAGAAAACAAACACACACAACAGGGTGGTTCACACAACAGCACACGACTTTAATCAGTTATAACATGTTGTAAGTGCAGCAGCTTTAATGTGGTTGCTTATAAACTGAAGAACACCAGTCAGACCAGGAATCAGGATCTGCACATTTATTCCCTATAAGAGCAGCGAGGGACACAGTCAGTACACACAGGCTGTCAGACGCTCTCAGTCTCCTGCAGCAGGTCCTAAAATATGCAAATGAGGGTAAAATCTCTGTCAAATTTAATAAAATAAACGTAAATATTCAGCAGTGTGTTAGCAATGATATTGTTACATTTATATACAGTTTAAGACAAAATAACTTATGCTAACTTAACCAACAGACAGAGAGCATCACAAAGGTAAAGCTACGTCACTATAGCGTCTGCGTGTTCCGTTAATTAAAGTCCCCCCCGCTACAACAGGTGACACGGAACTATGAAAACACGTATTCAAAATAATGCTGGTGATACAGAAATGTGGACATTGTGGCAGAGAATATTACGCACAGGTTTTGAGAATGTTCACCAATATAAAAAAAATAGAAATAAAATAAATTGATAATATGTGCAACATATCGACACAGTATACATAAGCTCATTAATGAGGTTTTACTCTGTGACAGTAAAGTTCAAAAGATGTTCGTTCACCTCAGACTTCCTCTGTGTGAAACATCTGAACACACTGGACTCAGATATTTGGCTTTTTTTTTTACAGTGTTCTGGTTTTTCACTACCCATTGACCATTTTCACATGGCAGCCATTTTCCTCTGACATCACACTCAGGGTGGTAAGTTGTTGTCATTCCACTGTTTCCTGGTTGATCAGCAGCTGTAAAGGCAACAAAGAACACTGCCATTAAAAAGTAACTTGTTATGTTACTGTGAGTACTGAGTACTTAAGTTACCAAAAATCACAGTAAAACCTCTCTGTGACTTGTTGTGTGTTTAATTGTCCAGACGGCGTGGAGCCAGCTGTCCATGAACCTGTGAATGTATGGACCCTACGTCACTCTGTACGTCACAGTCTGTACATCACAGTCTGTACATCACAGTCTGTACATCACAGTCTGTAACTGTGCAGCCTGATAACAGGACCGACAGACGCAGTGTAACATTTACATCTTTATTCTGCTGACAGTCTGACAGTGAACTGGACTAATTCAGAAACATCAACACACAACACCTGAATGTAATCAAACAGTCTTGTAGGTTTTCCTTGATATACGGCTGAATGTGCTTCCAGATTTTCACTATTCGTAATCTTATCAGTTGCTGATCAGTTGGGAAGCTGTAAAACACTTTGTCTGATCACCTTCAGTTATTCGACCCTGAGCGCAGCAGTACCACATTATCCCAGCATTCAAGTTTCCCCCCCTGAGCGCGAAGCTGCCGTGTGAATAAAGTCTGCAGACGACTCTAATGAAATCACCTCAAAAGCCTGTTAGAGTTCGACGCAGTCATCAGTCCCGGCTCCACCAGCTGTTTTTCACATCAGGATGGTTGTTTCTGGGTCAGAGAGGCTTTTGAGTCTGAACTGTCTCCCACTTGTCTGATACCTGGATGCAAAAAGGATGGAGGAGAGATCGGAGTGTGAAAGGTTGCTATCATTGAGAATACAGGCCTCCTCCTGACAGTCTTCCCACAGCAAGGTGAGCTCAAGCATAAGAAGGTGCTTTGATGCCCCAGATTACAGCACGATATCAGGCCCGGTGTTTTCTCTGCAGTGTGAAGGGGAAACTGCTGCTGCTTCACCAGGTCTGCTTCATCATCTAGTCGTGTGCAGTGAAGAGCAGCTGGTTGCTTTCTGGTGTTCTGTTGTTGGTCTTTCTTCTTCTTTGACAGATGGACTGGTGTTCTTGATCAGCCCAGTCTTCCAGCAAAGGTTGAGGACACTGAATTCTGTCTCCGTCATTGTGTGGTGGTCCTGATTGTGACCTCCAGAGATCGTTCCACGTGATCTTCTGCTCCACCACCTGCTCCCATTGAGTCCAGGCACCTTGCTGTCTCATTGGCACTACTCTCCTCTCCTCTTCCACAGATTACCTGATTTCCTCCTGGGTCAGGTCTTGGCTCTCTTTCCCTTGTACTGTGTGAAAATGGGGGCTTCAAGCCTTCGAGGACCAACTCTTCCCTTTGCAAATGTCCCCACCAGCAGTCGTGCCTCAGCTTCTTCAACTGCAGCTTCTGCTTTCCACTTCCTTCCACCTCTCACTGTCACTCTGCCTCCAGAAACCTTTGGATCTGAAGATTCGTAGTACGGCAGCTCTTTCCTTGCTCACATAACCTTAAACTCCTCCTCGATGGATTTCAAGGGGACGTCAGTTTGCAGGTGTTTCTGTACAGAGTGATGCTGCTGATGGTCGAGGTAAATGCTATTCTCTCTTGTTCAGCAACAGTGGAGACTGATTGATCATTAGGTTGTTTTCTCTGGCCTCCCTCAGTTATTTCAAGTTTTTTTCTCAAACTTCCTCTGGTCTTTAAATCTTAAATCTCTATAGCGATCTATAAATCGATGATGCCACGGATCAGTGGAAGTCAACCGCGTGACCGTGAAGTTAAGAAGAAACATTCAGTTGCCTCTGACTTTCTCTGTGATCCATTACTTTGATGCAGCCGATCACACAGCAACTGTCATGAACCTGATTTACAACTCTCGATTCCAAGAAAGTTGGGTCGCTGTGTAAAACATAAATACAACAGAATGTGATAATGCGTTAATCCTTCTTGACATATTGACTTAATTAAAATGAGCACAGACAATGTATGTATGTTTATTTAATGAGCTTTGTAAATATATGCTTATCTGCAGGTTCTGAAGAGTGGAGGATCATCTTGATTGGGAAGACCGGAGCAGGGAAGAGTTCAGCAGGAAACACCATCTTGGGCAGAGAAGCTTTTGATTCTGAACTGTCTCCAACTTCTCTGACAGCTGAGTGCAAGAAAGAAAGAGGAGAGATTGGAGGGCGACGTGTTGCTATCATCGACACTCCAGGGCTGTATGACACCATTTTAACCAATGAACAAGTGTGGGGTGAGATCAAGAAGTGCATCGGTATGTCTTCTCCTGGTCCTCATGCCCTCCTGGTCATTGTTCAGCTGGGCAGGTTCACAGAGGAGGAGAGACACACAGTGCAGATGATTCAAGAGACTTTTGGTGATGATGCAGATAGATACATGATGGTGCTGTTCACTTATGGAGACAGGCTGAAGAAACAAACCATTCAAGAGTTCATTTCAAAGAGCAAAGATCTGCAAAACATCACTGAGAAATGTTATAACCGTTATCACGTCTTCAACAACAACTCTGACGACCCGTCACAAATAAGCCAGCTTCTCGATAAGATAGAGAAGATGATCAGGGATAACGGTGGCTTGCACTACACCACAGAAATGTTCCAGAAAGCAGAAGAAGAAATAGAGAAGGAAAAAGAGCGAATCCTGAGAGAGACTGAGGCAGAGAGGAAGAAAGTGGAGGAGGAACTGAAGGCTAAATATGAAGGACAGATGTTGAAGGTACAAGAAGAGTTAGAAAGGGTGAGAAAAGAAAGCGAGGCTGCAGCGAGAGCTCAGGCTGAAAGACAAAATGTTGTTCACTGCCGTCCACGCAGACGCTGTGTGATACTCTGAGGAGCCGCAGATACAGTGGAGGACAATCTCCACTCACTGCTGAGAGTCCTTGTTAGTTTATTTGATTTATCGTAGCATTGTGGCATCAAATCCTGAGCATCTTTCTTTGATTTCTAAGCACATTTATGGATGTTTATTAACATCAGTGTGAAGGTTGTGTTTCTGTTCTGTCTGTTCTCGCCGCCTCTTTTGTCTCCCTGCAGGGCTGAGCAGGCGAGGCTGACACCTGCAGGCACTCAGTTCATCACCAGCTCCATAAAGCCTCTGGTCTTCACTCTCCTCCCTGACCGTTCCTAGTAACTATTTCCAGTGTGCTGCCTTGTGTTTTTCGATCATGTCTTTCAGTTCTTCTTACCTTGCCGCCTCGTCGCCTGCGTTCCTGAGTTGGTTGCCACCTCTCGTTTTGTTTGTGGACACCTTTTTGTGAAAATAAACATTGTTCTGCTCCTGGACGCCTGCCAGTCTGTGCTTCCGGGTCCTAACCCCCATTAAGCCGTAACAATCAGACATGAGATAATTGAATTATTATAATTAAAAAATGTGTGTATTATGTCTGTGTTCAGGTTTGGCTGAGTTATGACTCAGAGGATGAATTGTGAAACAGATGTTTGCTAATCCAGTGCTCAGGGTTATTAAGTATCTTAATCGCACCATGAAACATGTCAATGATTATCAATGTTTGGATAAACTGTATATGAGATTATATTATAAGAGGAATACATGTAGTATAAAAAGAAAGTATTGTTTTCACAACAGAAGTGTTTTACTGTGTCTCATCTGTCTCATGTGTCTGTCTGACTGTCAGATGTGTGAAGGGATTAAAAACATCTTCACTCTTTCCAACATCACACACGTGTTGATCTTGCGTTACATTGTGCTGTTGTGTCTTGTTGTGTGTTATATTACAGTGCATATAAAAAAGTATATCCCCCCCCCTTTAAATCAACTGACCTAATTCAACAGCGGTCCAGCCAACTGGTGCTAGTAGTCTCACAGTTAGTCAAATGGAGATCACCTGAGTGCAGTGACTGTGTCTCAGTGACTGTAGTATAAAGACACCTGTGTCTGAAGGTCCAGTCACTGTTAATTAGTATTCATGGCTACAATTACACCATGAAGACAAAAAAACACTCCGAGCAACTCCGTGAAAAGGTGATTGAAAAGTACAAGTCGGGGCGGTGTTTAGCTCAGTTGGTTGAGCACCCGCCCCATGTGTTGAGGCTACAGTCCTCACTGCAGGCGGCCCCGGTTCGAATCCCGCATCGAGCGGCCCTATCCTGCGTGTCATTCCCCCCCTCTCTGCCTCCCATTTCCTGTCACTCTCTGTACTGTCCTATCCATTAAAGGCATAAAAGCCCCAAAAAATATACTTTAAAAAAAAAAGAAAAGTACAAGTCAGGGGACGGATACAAAAACATTTCCAAGTCACTGAACATCCCCCAGAGTTCAGTTAAGTCCATCATTAAGAAAAAGAAGGAATATGGCTCATGTGTAAATCTGCCTGGAGCAGGTCGTCCTCACAAACTGAGTGATGGTGCAAGAAGGAGACTAGTTAGGGAGGCCACCAAGACACCTGTGACTGCTCTGAAGCAGTTAAAGCTTCAGCAGCTGAGCTGGGAGAGACTCTGCATTCAACAACTGTTCTTCACCTGTCAAAGCTTTATGGGAGAGTGGACAAGAGAAAGCCACTGTTGAAGAAAGCTCATTAGATCTCCACTAGAGTTCATCCAAAGGCACATGAGAGACTCCAAGGTCCACTGGAAGAAGGTTCTTTGGAGCTTTTTGACCATCAGACTAGACGCTATGTTTGTCTGACACCAAACACTGCACATCAGCACAAACACACCATCCCCACCGTGAAGCATGGTGGTGGCATCATCATGCTGTGGGGATGCTTCTCAGCAGCAGGCCCTGAAGGCTTGTAAAGGTAGGGGGTGAAATGAATGCAGCAAAATATAGTGAACTCCTGGAGGACAACCTGATCCAGTCTGCAAGAGAACTGCAACTTGGGAGAAGATTTATTTTCCTGTAAGTCAATGACCCGAAGCAAACGGAGAAAACTACACAGAAATGTACTAAAGACAACAAGGGGAATGTTCTGGAGCGGCCCAGTCGAAGCCCAGACCTCGATCCAATAGAGAATTTATAGCTGGACTGATCCCCGTCAACCTGACAGAGTGTGTTATGTTGTTCTGTGTTAAATGATGTTGTGTGTTACTGTTACGGCCCCAGCCGTTAGTGTTGCCGTTTAGGCCTCATGTAATTTGTATCGCGGCGTGACGCAGGAGGGTTGTCACTGCGCGGCGTGACTCTCCTGCATGATCTGCTGTCCTGAACTGTGTTTGAATCATGTGTAGTCAACTTCTGGTCGTGGTCTTGTTAGCCTGTGTGTGTTAGCTACTGAGCTGTGCTTCGGCACTACTTAGTTAAATCACCTTGTAAACAGCACTTTTTGCACATTTAAGATTTCCCTTGTTAGGAAGCAGTGAGGGTGTAACTGCCATTTATTTTGATCCCCTTTTTCTCCTGTTTTGTTAGTTTAGGGAGTTAGCTTTAGCTTTAGCTGTTGTAATTGTGTTTGTTCTGTTGTTTCCTCCAGGGTAGATAGACTGGTCCAGAAGATAGTTTCTTCTGTTTATTATTGTGGCCTCAGTTCACCCTGAACAGAAGCTTCACTTTGTGTTCTGTCACATGTTTTGGCTTTGTCCATGCTGTACCGATAATCTCTGATCATCTGAGCTGTTGACAATAAATTACAGTTTTCTTGTTGCAAAACGTCTCTGCCTCAGTTCTGTTGCGCCTCTGTTGCCTCGCCTGGGGCGTAACAGGTATGTTGTGTCATCACAGGATGCTGTTGTGGTCTCTTGTTGCCATGGTGACAGGGCTGCTGTAGGTCAGCAGTGGCGGGTGGAGCTGATGGATGGAGAGCAGCTGGAGAAACCTGCTGCTGTTCAAATATTCAGGCTGGTTTCATTCACAGATCTTCTGCAGAGCAGCTCGTCCACACAGCACCTCCTGTAACAGCACCTCCTGTAACAGCACCTCCTGTAACACTGATCACAGCACCTCCTGTAACAGCACCTCCTGTAACAGCACCTCCTGTAACACTGATCACAGCACCTCCTGTAACACTGATCACAGCACCTCCTGTAACACCGATCACAGCACCTCCTGTAACAGCACCTCCTGTAACACTGATCAGCACCGGGCTCGTCGTCTCGGTCGTCCTGACGACCGCGTCTCTCCTTCAGACTCATTACAGTTTCGTTCATCTCGTCTTGACGTCAGCGTTCAGGAAACAGCTGCTGCTTTGAAAACAGCTCAGAACAAGAAAAACACTTTAATAATCGTTTCTGTCAAACACGAAGCTCCAGTAAATATTTTAAACACAGGTGAGCTGCTCGTCTGGTCGTTCATGTCCTCGACAGCGTCTTGACTCAAACTATAATGATAAGTTGATCGATGATAAATGAAAGTGATTATTAATTCATCTCATCAGGTGTTTATTCAGAGGAACACGTGCAGATTCTTCTCTCAGTTTTTTGACAGTAAACGTGGAGCGAGTCTGAAGCCAAGATGATGATTTAAACACAAACACAAATGTTTCAGTGGAAATACAACATTTAGTTTTTATTAGCGAGCACTTCAAGTCCAGAGATCGTTAAAAAAGAGAGAGAAGAAGAAAAACAACCAATCACAGAGCAGCTCTGTTTGTTTTGCAGCTGGGCAGGAAGTGTGTGTGTGTTAAGTGTACTTTTTTTTTTCTTTTGATTGAGCCAGGCTAACAGTTTCCACCTGCTTCCAGTCTTTATGCTAAGCTAGGCTAACCACATCTCTGCACTGGACACCAGCAGTCACATAGTAGAAAAATATAAATATGTGTGATGTGTAAATCCATGTGTGCAGATGGTGTGGTGGGATGATACATCATGAATTTGTTTGCTCGTGATAATCGTGTCGATCGCCTGACGTCTGCAGCAGCGTTCAGTCTCATCACAGTAATGGAACAATAGGACTTATGTTACATCTGACCTTCAGAATAAAAGCATTGATAAGATAGATAAGTCATTTCTGATTGGAAGCACTGATTAATAATCTGAAAAATATAATATTGTAATATGTCAGTGATCAGCCAATCAGAGCACAGCTGAAATTGATCATCAATAAATCATCTGTTTTTGGTTTGTTAGTTAAAAGAAATGAGATATTAGTCTGAAGTATTTCTCTGAACTGCATCAGAACAAGTAGCACAAATTAAATCCTGCATTTCTTTGATTGGAGTAATAAGTTACTGATTTTATTCTGAATGTTAGATGGACTCAGTTCAAGAACAACAGTTCCCATGATGCTTTAGGGGCTGTAAACAGGAAGTATAATAATGCCATGGATTCAGCCTGGCTGCATGTTGAACCCTGTTAACATGGAGTCAGATCGTCTTCGGTGGTCGTGAGCTGAATCATCTGTGAGCAGCTCCTGTCTGCAGCGGACTCATGGATGAACCGACCGCTGTCACTGGATCACCGTGATACCGAAGGAACTTAAAAACATGAAGATTCTCAGGCAAGTTCTGAATGGTGTTTGTGTCTCTGACTTCTCAGTGGATTTATGGGCGCTTGTTCTGGATGGACATCAGAATAATGACCTCCTCAGGAAGTGAATCAGATCGACATCAGGACAAACCCTCGTCCATCAGTCTGGACTCTGCTGCAGCTGCCCGACAGCAGCCAGTGGTTTACAGGAACATGTATATTTTCAGCCATGTGACCTCTGGTGAGCTCCTTCACCTGACAGACAGCTCATGAGAAGATTCACCAAAGTGTCAGACGTTCAGTGAGTGTACAGGTGAGTGTACAGGTGAGTGTACAGGTGTGTGTACAGGTGTGTTTACAGGTGTGAAGACATTCAGTGAGTGTACAGGTGAGTGTACAGGTGTGTGTACAGGTGTGTCTGCAGGGAGGATCTATAGAACAACGTGACTGATGATGGTTGCAGCCCTTTAGCCCAGTTATTTATACGTGAAGCTGCCAAGAATGAGACAAAGACCGAGCTCTCGTTTCCCAAACGCATCTCACCAGAGTCCAGACCGACCAATCACATCCAACAACACTCTGACTTTGATTTAGTTTTCATTTTTGAACTTTTATTCAGAAAAACTAAAGAAGTTTAATCGAGTTTACATCAGCGACGTTTTAGTCTGATTTTTAGAAATCTGTTTTGTCTCCATCTTTGTAGTTTACTTTCTTCTTACACAACGTTTCTGATTAACGCTGCAGTGAAATAAGTCAGGCAGCTGAATCAGCTTCTAACAAGAGATTTCATTGGCTGGTGGAGGAAACAGACCAATCAGGAGCTGCAGTGTGTGACTCAAAAGGCCGCTGAATTTTACATTTTTACAAGAAAATGAAAACATTTGATCATAATTACTTTTTTAGCTTTAGTGAAAAAAGGTCTAGAGATATTTTCCATCTTAGTTTTTGTTGATGACTCATTGAAACAAGGACCGTGATGGCGTGCTGACTCTGGCGCCCCCTGTGGACATGACAAACATGACGATGGTGAAGTTTGTTTCAGTGCCGTTGCGCCGACTGCAGAACAGCTTCTGTCCTCAGTTCATCCTCAGAACTCAATGAGTTTCATTTCAGCTGAGACTGTTTCAGAACCATCAGCTCATTAAGTTCAGCCTCTTCATAGACCTGAGTATAAATACTGACGACCAAAGTGTCCGTGTACATGAGACTGAAGAGATATTTATTAAAGGTTGTTAAAAACTGATTCACCTAACCTGCGTTGTGAATTAGCTCATTTCAGTTAGCAGCTAGCAGCTTGTTTCTGATTTCTGTTAATTACCGTTTGATACCAAGAGAATCTGTTGACGTCTGACTTATTTCAATCTCGTTGGTCAAAATCAAAGATAATCTTGTATTCACACCAAATGTTTTATTTAATTTCATTTATTTTTTGTTTTTTTGTGGTGCAATCACATCCAGAGTCAGTTTAAAGTGTTTTTGTGTGAAAGTGAAAAGGTCGTGTGGAGACTGAAGGACTTTACTTCATGGACGAACAGAGAGGAGAAGAAGAGACTGGAGGAAAATAACCAGATTCTCTATTCAGTTTACTGTTTTGTGCCGTTTGCTGCTAACGTTAGCAAGTGCTAACTAGCACTCGTCTTCAGTTCACTGTCATTAACTTTGATCAAACAGGGAAACATCCTCCTCCTGCTCCACACGTCTCTTTAGTTCCTGTTCGACCTCCACTGATGGTCATTGTTTGATTTTAGCAGTTAACTAATCATAGATGACTCTGTGACGACGTTTCAGCTGAAACAATATACAAATATTACCAGAGACCAAACCTTTGATCCTATTGTGTTTTTTAATGATTTTTCATTTTCTATAACATTTTTTTAATTCCTCCTCGTACCACTAGAGGGAGCTCATGTACCGCTAGAGGGAGCTCATGTACCACTAGAGGGAGCTCATGTACCGCTAGAGGGAGCTCATGTACCACTTTAGTTACTAGTTACTTTACAGATTACTTGCTGCATCCGAGCCAAAGTAGCTCATTTAAATTAGTTTATTTTATCATCAATCAGATTTTAAAAAGTGATTTATGATCATCAGAACCAATAATCAGTCGACATTCAAAGAATGCAGAATTTTACTTTTACTTCTACGTCTGATACTTAAGTACATTTAATATCAGATACTTTTAGACTTTTAGTTACATTGTACAACCAAACTGAATCACATCAACATGTCGTCTCATTGGTTGTTAAAGTACTCAGAGAGTAGGAAGAAAACATGTGTTGGTTGGTCTGGAGTCAGAGAGAACCTGATTGGCTGCTCACATAGCTAGCTTAGTTAGCTTAGCATCAGGCTGTTTGTGGAAACGTGAGTGCAGTCCCTGAGAGGGCGGAGTTTCCTCCAGCCTTCTGTCAGAGCTCCGCCCTGTAAACATTAAGCCTCGTCAGACCCGGATCAAACATCACCTGATCAGCCGATCACCTCCTGTGGAACGGTGTTAGCGTTTGTTTTGATCACCCTGGCGTCTCGGACGGGTGGGGTCGTTGTTACTCTCTGATAGTGATCAGACCTGAAGCTCTCAGTGAAACCTGCAAATGTCTTCTGTTTGGTTTTACAGCCCGACAATGAAAAGTTAATAAGTGACTCAGTCGGTAAATGAACACGACGCAGACGTAGGTTTGGTCTTGATATTGGTGGGGACATGTCCCCAGCGTCCCTACGCAATCCTACGTCCATGAATGAATATGCCATTAAATGCATCACAAAATGAATGAAAGCATTAATTAATTTATAATCATGACATAAGTTGATTATTCTGTTTTAATTTGCTTCAATCTTTGCCTTATTTTTTCCCCACTAACTTGTTTATTTCTGTATTTTCTGATATTTATTCAAACATTTAACCTGCTTCGTTATGTTAATGAGGTGTCTGTTGATCAAACTGTGATCAGTGTCTCAGCTGATCGATATCTGGGTGCATAGATACATTTTATAAAACAATAAATGGCTTCATGTATTTTTGGTGCATTTAACAACATATTCATTTATTTCTCGAGTCGTTTTCTTTCTTTACATGTTTCTGATCGTCTGTAGACTTGATGATGTCAGACAGCAGGAAGTGACGATCGTCTCTGCAGGTCCATTTAAATACAAATGAACTGAGCTGTGTCTGAAGGAAACAATCAGACTGATGGAGGATTAAAGTGTAAACATGTTTTTATGGTCACATCATCTCTGAAGATGATCTGCAGGTGTTTTCTGAGCCGGTCCGACGGTGAATCAGGCTTCTGATAAAAACCTGCACAGAAACACAGAAACTGGAGCAGAAAGAATAAATCGACAGAGAAAGAAACAGTTCAACAGTTCGACAGTTTCCCTCCGATCAGAGAAACGTCACAAACAATCTTCACGTCCTGAAACACAAACTGTGACGGGTCAGTCCAGAACCACTGGTCCAGAACAGTTACCTCTTTGTGCCACATCCTTTTCTGTTTGCAGTTGTTGTGGAGGATTTTCCAGCTTTGTCAGCATTATTTTCTTTATGAATCATGTAAGTTGGTGAAATATGAAAAATCTACAGCAAAACATGTCAAAAAACTGGAGGAAGTTCAGCGTTAAATAAAGTTTAAAAAGAAAAGAAAAGAGAAGAAAAGCAGTAAATCTCATCAGCCAGTGTTTGGCTCCATCAACAAAATGACTGCAGATTTCATTTCTTCTGAACAAAACTGAACTACGGAAGCCCGGATGGCCCAGTGGAGGGTGTTTATTCTGGTGATCCAGTTTCTGAGTCTGTTACGGATGATTTCCTCTCCTGTGTTTCTGACCTGAGAACTGGTGGAAATCTTCATTAAGTGTTTTTAAAGGAAAGTTTTACTGCAAAACACTTTTTTCCACCAGATGGAGAGAAAAAGATTCAGATCAGTGTCAGAAACGTTTCTCTCTTGGCCTCAGGGCTTCCGTACCTCGTCGACAGGTTCACGTTTATAAGCCAAATAACACAATTTAAAACAATGATTTTTAATTTGATTTGATTTTGTCGCCTAATTAACCCAAAAAATGTTGTAAATAATGACAAAGAGTCAAACTGGAAACGTCCTTTAAACCGAGTGATCCGCTCAGAGACGGCAGAACAAACTGCTGGAGCTTCTTTGTCTCATTGTCTTAAAAATTCCCACAATTCCTCTCGGAGATCCTGCGTTCTGATTGGTTTATTGTTTCAGGTTCTTGTCTGACAAAACTCCAGAACCACCTGACAACAGCCGACCTCGTCAACAAGTGACGTCGCCGAGTAAAAACCTCTTGGTTTGTTTCGGTAAACCGACGTCCTCCTCCGTCTCATCGCTGCGGCCGACCTGCCGAGCAAACGCTCACCTGAGAGCCGAGCTCCAGGTGAACATCCGGATCACATTCCCAGTGTCTGATGGGTAATTTCCCTCCCTGGCGACGGGGCTACCAGTGATGGTTCTTGGAGAGGTAGGCGATGAGCGCCACGGCCACGCCCACATAGATACCTGTCCCGATGGTGATTGACAGCACCGCCAGGAAGAGAGCCCGCCTCGAACTGGAGCTCGCCAGGTGGAAGTCTCCTTTAGACACAGCCTTGTTGGTCTGAGAGGAAGGAAACAAAGACAGGAGGGGGAAGGAAACAAAGAAGGGAGGAGGAAGGAAACAAAGACAGGAGGAGGAAGGAGACAAAGACAGGGGGAGGAAGGAAACAAAGACAGGAGGAGGAAGGAAACAAAGAAGGGAGGAGGAAGGAAACAAAGACAGGAGGAGGAAGGAGACAAAGACAGGAGGAGGAAGGAAACAAAGACAGGAGGAGGAAGGAAACAAAGAAGGGAGGAGGAAGGAAACAAAGACCGGAGGAGGAAGGAGACAAAGACAGGGGGAGGAAGGAAACAAAGACAGGAGGAGGAAGGAAACAAAGAAGGGAGGAGGAAGGAAACAAAGACAGGAGGAGGAAGGAGACAAAGACAGGAGGAGGAAGGAAACAAAGACAGGAGGAGGAAGGAAACAAAGAAGGGAGGAGGAAGGAAACAAAGACCGGAGGAGGAAGGAGACAAAGACAGGGGGAGGAAGGAAACAAAGAAGGGAGGAGGAAGGAAACAAAGACAGGAGGAGGAAGGAAACAAAGACAGGAGGAGGAAGGAGACAAAGACAGGAGGAGGAAGGAAACAAAGACAGGAGGAGGAAGGAAACAAAGAAGGGAGGAGGAAGGAAACAAAGACAGGAGGAGGAAGGAAACAAAGACAGGAGGAGGAAGGAGACAAAGACAGGAGGAGGAAGGAAACAAAGACAGGAGGAGGAAGGAAACAAAGAAGGGAGGAGGAAGGAGACAAAGACAGGGGGAGGAAGGAAACAAAGAAGGGAGGAGGAAGGAAACAAAGACAGGAGGAGGAAGGAAACAAAGACAGGAGGAGGAAGGAAACAAAGACAGGAGGAGGAAGGAGACAAAGACAGGAGGAGGAAGGAAACAAAGACAGGAGGAGGAAGGAAACAAAGAAGGGAGGAGGAAGGAAACAAAGACCGGAGGAGGAAGGAGACAAAGATCGGAGGAAGAAGGAAACAAAGACAGGGGGAGGAAGGAAACAAAGATCGGAGGAAGAAGGAAACAAAGACAGGAGGAGGAAGGAAACAAAGAAGGGAGGAGGAAGGAAACAAAGACCGGAGGAGGAAGGAAACAAAGAAGGGAGGAGGAAGGAAACAAAGACAGGAGGAAGAAGGAAACAAAGACAGGAGGAAGGAAACAAAGACAGGAGGAGGAAGGAAACAAAGACAGGAGGAGGAGGGAGACAAAGACAGGAGGAGGAAGGAAACAAAGATCGGAGGAGGAAGGAAACAAAGATCGGAGGAGGAAGGAAACAAAGACAGGTGGAGGAAGGAAACAAAGATCGGAGGAGGAAGGAAACAAAGAAGGGAGGAGGAAGGAAACAAAGACAGGAGGAGGAAGGAAACAAAGAAGGGAGGAGGAAGGAAACAAAGACAGGAGGAAGAAGGAAACAAAGACCGGAGGAGGAAGGAGACAAAGATCGGAGGAAGAAGGAAACAAAGACAGAGGGAGGAAGGAAACAAAGATCGGAGGAAGAAGGAAACAAAGACAGGTGGAGGAAGGAAACAAAGACAGGAGGAGGAAGGAAACAAAGATCGGAGGAGGAAGGAAACAAAGACAGGTGGAGGAAGGAAACAAAGATCGGAGGAGGAAGGAAACAAAGACAGGAGGAGGAAGGAAACAAAGACAGGAGGAGGAAGGAAACAAAGAAGGGAGGAGGAAGGAAACAAAGAAGGGAGGAGGAAGGAAACAAAGACAGGAGGAGGAAGGACACAAAGACCGGAGGAGGAAGGAAACAAAGACCGGAGGAGGAAGGAAACAAAGACAGGAGGAGGAAGGAAACAGACAGGTGGAGGAAGGAAACAAAGACAGGAGGAGGAAGGAAACAAAGACAGGTGGAGGAAGGAAACAAAGACAGGAGGAGGAAGGAAACAAAGACAGGTGGAGGAAGGAAACAAAGACCGGAGGAGGAAGGAAACAAAGACCGGAGGAGGAAGGAAACAAAGACCGGAGGAGGAAGGAAACAAAGACCGGAGGAGGAAGGAAACAAAGACAGGAGGAGGAAGGAAACAGACAGGTGGAGGAAGGAAACAAAGACAGGAGGAGGAAGGAAACAAAGACAGGAGGAGGAAGGAAACAAAGACAGGAGGAGGAAGGAAACAAAGACAGGTGGAGGAAGGAAACAAAGACAGGAGGAGGAAGGAAACAAAGACAGGAGGAGGAAGGAAACAAAGACAGGTGGAGGAAGGAAACAAAGACAGGTGGAGGAAGGAAACAAAGATCGGAAGAGGAAGGAAACAAAGAAGGTAGGAGGAAGGAAACAAAGAAGGGAGGAGGAAGGAAACAAAGAAGGGAGGAGGAAGGAAACAAAGAAGGGAGGAGGAAGGAAACAAAGACAGGAGGAGGAAGGAAACAAAGAAGGGAGGAGGAAGGAAACAAAGAAGGGAGGAGGAAGGAAACAAAGACAGGAGGAGGAAGGAAACAGACAGGAGGAGGAAGGAAACAAAGACAGGTGGAGGAAGGAAACAAATACAGGTGGAGGAAGGAAACAAAGACAGGTGGAGGAAGGAAACAAAGAAGGGAGGAGGAAGGAAACAAAGAAGGGAGGAGGAAGGAAACAAAGAAGGGAGGAGGAAGGAAACAAAGACAGGAGGAGGAAGGAAACAAAGACAGGTGGAGGAAGGAAACAAAGACAGGTGGAGGAAGGAAACAAAGATCGGAGGAGGAAGGAAACAAAGAAGGGAGGAGGAAGGAAACAAAGAAGGGAGGAGGAAGGAAACAAAGAAGGGAGGAGGAAGGAAACAAAGACAGGAGGAGGAAGGAAACAAAGACAGGGGGAGGAAGGAAACAAACACAGGTGGAGGAAGGAAACAAAGACAGGTGGAGGAAGGAAACAAAGACAGGTGGAGGAAGGAAACAAAGATCGGAGGAGGAAGGAAACAAAGAAGGGAGGAGGAAGGAAACAAAGAAGGGAGGAGGAAGGAAACAAAGAAGGGAGGAGGGAGGAAACAAAGACAGGAGGAGGAAGGAAACAAAGACAGGAGAAGGGAGGAAACAAAGACAGGGGGAGGAAGGAAACAAACACAGGTGGAGGAAGGAAACAAAGATCGGAGGAGGAAGGAAACGAAGCAAGGAGGAAGGA
The DNA here is from genome assembly GCF_040436345.1 of Pagrus major. Classification (NCBI taxonomy): domain Eukaryota; kingdom Metazoa; phylum Chordata; class Actinopteri; order Spariformes; family Sparidae; genus Pagrus; species Pagrus major. The sequence continues at coordinate 31,601,657 of NC_133229.1, forward strand.
AACAAAGACAGGAGGAGGAAGGAAACAAAGACAGGAGGAGGAAGGAAACAAAGAAGGGAGGAGGAAGGAAACAAAGACAGGAGGAGGAAGGAAACAAAGAAGGGAGGAGGAAGGAAACAAAGACAGGAGGAGGAAGGAAACAAAGAAGGGAGGAGGAAGGAAACAAAGACCGGAGGAGGAAGGAAACAAAGACCGGAGGAGGAAGGAGACAAAGATCGGAGGAAGAAGGAAACAAAGACAGGGGGAGGAAGGAAACAAAGACCGGAGGAGGAAGGAAACAAAGACAGGAGGAGGAAGGAAACAAAGACAGGAGGAGGAAGGAAACAAAGATCGGAGGAGGAAGGAAACAAAGAAGGGAGGAGGAAGGAAACAAAGAAGGGAGGAGGAAGGAAACAAAGACAGGAGGAGGAAGGAAACAAAGAAGGGAGGAGGAAGGAAACAAAGAAGGGAGGAGGAAGGAAACAAAGACGGGAGGAAGAAGGAAACAAAGACCGGAGGAGGAAGGAAACAAAGACCGGAGGAGGAAGGAGACAAAGATCGGAGGAAGAAGGAAACAAAGACAGGGGGAGGAAGGAAACAAAGACCGGAGGAGGAAGGAAACAAAGACAGGAGGAGGAAGGAAACAAAGACAGGAGGAGGAAGGAAACAAAGATCGGAGGAGGAAGGAAACAAAGAAGGGAGGAGGAAGGAAACAAAGAAGGGAGGAGGAAGGAAACAAAGACAGGAGGAGGAAGGAAACAAAGAAGGGAGGAGGAAGGAAACAAAGACAGGAGGAGGAAGGAAACAAAGACAGGAGGAGGAAGGAAACAAAGACCGGAGGAGGAAGGAAACAAAGACCGGAGGAGGAAGGAAACAAAGACAGGAGGAGGAAGGAAACAAAGACAGGAGGAGGAAGGAAACAAAGACCGGAGGAGGAGGGAAACAAAGATCGGAGGAGGAAGGAAACAAAGACCGGAGGAGGAAGGAAACAAAGACAGGAGGAGGAAGGAAACAAAGACAGGAGGAGGAAGGAAACAAAGATCGGAGGAGGAAGGAAACAAAGACGGGAGGAGGAAGGAAACAAAGACAGGAGGAGGAAGGAAACAAAGATCGGAGGAAGAAGGAAACAAAGAAAGGAGGAGGAAGGAAACAAAGAAAGGAGGAGGAAGGAAACAAAGACAGGAGGAGGAAGGAAACAAAGACAGGAGGAAGAAGGAAACAAAGACAGGAAACAAAGACAGGAGGAAGAAGGAAAAAAAGACAGGGGGAGGAAGGAAACAAAGACCGGAGGAGGAAGGAAACAAAGACAGGAGGAGGAAGGAAACAAAGACCGGAGGAGGAAGGAAACAGACAGGAGGAGGAAGGAAACAAAGACAGGAGGAGGAAGGAAACAAAGAAGGGAGGAGGAAGGAAACAAAGACAGGTGGAGGAAGGAAACAAAGACAGGAGGAGGAAGGAAACAAAGACAGGAGGAGGAAGGAAACAAAGACCGGAGGAGGAAGGAAACAGACAGGAGGAGGAAGGAAACAGACAGGAGGAGGAAGGAAACAAAGACAGAAGGAGGAAGTTAGCAACAAATATAAAGTATAGGCTGTATGAGGCTTTCAGGCACCATCAGGAGAATGGGAAAACAGAAAGAACTCAGATTATTCCATGACGGGCGCTCGTCCTGCGAGCTGCATTAGCTTTGTTTGCTGTTTGTTGTGTATTTGCTTCATTAACAAGTGAAACAAGACACAAACACACTGAAGCTCCTTTTAATCCACCGGTTTCTATGGTGACGGAGGCTCTGCAGCCATCTTGCTGTCAGTTTTTTCACATCTTCTGTGAGTTATCGTCACGTTCAGACGCTCCAGAATGTAAAAATGTAAACTATCGTTGGCTTTGACAGTTTTGTTTCTGACCCAGCTGCTCCTCATATTTACCATTTCAATGATATGACACACATGCAACAGCTAAATGCTAACATTAGCATGCTAACAGGCTATCAGTCACAATGCTAAAGCAGGCTGATGGGAACTAGTTTTGTGTTTGTTTTCGTGAGATTATTGGGTCACACAGCAGGTGTGTGTGTGTCTGTCCTCTGGTATTGATCGTTATCTCCTCTGTTGTCATCAGATCAGATTCTGAAGTTGATCATTTGATTCGATGCTTCTTCAGACTGGTTTGGGTTTGATTGTAGATCTGGACCCGTCCTTCAGCCGGGTCTTTACAGTGTGTTTGTGTGTGTGGCGGAGGCTGAGAGGACAGACACACAGCACAAGAAGAAGAAACAAGATTATAAAGCAGAGCAGAGCATCACAGGACACATCCGTCACTCTGCTCTTTAATCAGTTTGTAATAAAGCTGATGTGATCAGGAAGCAAAACATCCTGTTTAGTTTCAGACCTCAGGCTGCAGCCGGACCTGCTGCTCTGACGGGTTCTGTTTCAAGGACGACGGTCAGTAACGTCATTATTCCTCTAGTGCATCGTCCAATCTTACAGTCTGAATCACAGTGGACGGAAATAATCCTGACAGACTCTCACAGAAGATATTAAAGGAACAGTTCACCGAAAAAGTAAAGTCCACTAATCATCTCCTCCCTCCATGAGTCCAGTCATCTTCTCCTCCCTCCATGAGTCCAGTCATCATCTCCTCCCTCCATGAGTCCAGTCATCTTCTCCTCCCTCCATGAGTCCACTAATCATCTAAAAACAGAGTAAAACAGAGTTGCAGCGTTCTGCTGAACAGCTGAAGCAGCTGGAGATGATTTAAACATCAGATGTCTCCATGCAGCTCGTCTGCTGTGATCACAGAGATCAACCTGATCTGAGGAGACTGATCTGTCGTCTGCACCAGCCTGTGGACGATGTGTTGAAGCTGTTGAAGCTGCTGGACTGTGGATTTCTTTGTGAAGGACTCGGGTCGGACCAAACAATGTGACTTCATGCACGTTCTCGAGCGCCTCGTTGCTTCTCTAACAGAGCAGCAGCAGCTAATGTTAGCTCAGAAACAGACGACCGGCTTCAACACAACACAGAAGCTCCACAGAGAAACTGAATACAACTATGAATTATGAATATTATTTCAAATAAGAGACAGTTTGCTGTAATTTATATGTAAAATCAGATCTGCACAAAATATCTTTCAACCAAAGTTTTCTACTTGATAACTTTGTCAGATTCAGAATTTATCAGACGGATCAGAAACAGAGAAGTCGTTAAAGTCCAGTGATGATTGAAAACTGTCTCATGAGATCATCTCCACTGGATTCAGTATAATCTGTAGTCCAGACGGTTCAGCTCGTTAGTCGTCTGCTCCCCTGTGATTGGCTGATGTGCAGAGTGGACCGTGTGTGGACGCAGATGAATCAGATCTGTAACAGAACTCTCAGGTGAGTCTCAGTCTCTTAACGAGCTCAATTAGATGTGTAACTGTGATTAACGAGCTCGTTGGCAGGAAGCAGCCGCTGTAATCACCGCTTCACTTCCAGTAAGATTTCATTATACTCTCAGACCAATCAGAGGTCACACCGCTGACCACAGCCAACCAGAGCCAGCGGGGGCGGGGCCTCCTGTGACCTGTGGTTGGTCCGGTTGAGGACAATGAACGCTTGCACACTTCCTGCTGGACAAAGAACGACGTCCTGCAAGCAGAGAGTTACATAAAGAGCTCAGAGTGTGTGTGTGTGTGTGTGTGTGTGTGTGTGTGTGTGTGTGTGTGTGAAGACTGGACCCGATCAGATTATCCACACTGGCTTAAGAGAAACAGATTGTTTCAGTCTGCCGGCGGCGTCACAGTTTACTGTCAGGAACATGAACGAGTCCTGATGATTAAATATTTCTTTTTTTATTAACTTTCTTTTATTGGAAGCAATTTCACAGGCAAAAACATGACAACGCAATGTGGCATAGCTGACTTCCATTCTGACCATTTTCCTTTCCCTTTTTATCCCTTTTTATCCCTCCCTCCCCAGAATTTTATCCCTCCCTCCCCAGAATACTTACAATAAATACATACCCAGAGCAAAAAAAAAAAAAAAAAAAAAAAAGAGAGAGAAGAGAAAAAAAAAAAAAAAAGGGGGGGGGGGGGGGGGGCGGCTCAGTCATCGCAATCAGGCAGAGATGTCAAGGATTCAATATGGGTTAAGAGAGGTCTCCAAGTCTTTTCAAATGAGTTTAAGGAGCCATTGAGGGAAAATCTAAGCTTTTCAAGTCTAATGGACAATAACAGCTCTTTCACCCACCTGTTGTGAGAAGGAGGTTGAACATGTTTCCAATTAAGAAGTATGAGTCGCCTAGCCAACAGGGTGGTAAAGGCCATAACAGTCTGCATGACTTTTGTGGTGATAGGGTGCAAGGGGGTACCAAATAAGGCCAATAAAGGTTCAGGAGTGATAGTAATATTGTAAGCTATACTAATGGTTTTGAAAATTTCGGACCAGAATGTGGCAAGCTTGGGACAGAACCAGAACATATGGGAATGGTCAGCTGGAGATTGTTTGCACCTATTACATAAGTCAATTACATTAAGGTAAATACGGGATAGCCTCAAATTAGTGTAGTGAATCTTGTGCACAACTTTACACTGGAGAAGGCTGTGCCTCGCACATATTGAAGAGGAGTGAACCAACCGAAGGACTTGTTGCCAATAATCATCAGGTAACGTAATTCCGAGCTCTTGTTCCCAGGAAACTTTGGGGCCGGACGCTGGGCTATCAATAGTAGAATTGATGAGACTATAGATGCTAGAAATTAGCTGACTTTTTTCAGGATCAAGAGCCAGTAAAGAGTCTACCAGAGTTTCCGGGGGACGGCTGGGGAATTTGGGGTTCTGATTCTGAATAAAATGTCTAATCTGAAAGAAACCGAACAGATGGGAGTTAGGTAGGTCAAATTTCTTTGAGAGCTCAGAAAAGGACATAAAAATCCCTTGGTTATAAAGGTCCTTTAATTTAGTTATTCCTTTGTCAAACCAGGTCCGAAAGGTTAAATCAGAGCAAGAGGGTAGAAACAGGTGGTTGTTTACAGTGGGGGAGAGGGCCGAGGCCCTATGGAGGCCTAGACTTTTCCTAATTTGAATCCAGATTTTAACAGAGTTAATTACCACTGGGTTTGAGGTAAAGTTAGAAACAGTCAAAGGGAGCTGAGAACAAACCAGGGAGTGTAGAGAGAGTTTAGAGGATGCAAGTTCCATATCCACCCATGCAGGGCACATGTCATCTACTGTGTTTTTAATCCAGTATAAAATTTTATGGATATTACAGGACCAGTAATAATGTAAGAAATTGGGCGATGCTAAGCCACCGAGAGCTTTGGGGAGCTGTAACACTGATCTCCTGATGCGCGGTTTTTTTTTGCCCCAGAGAAAAGAACTTATTAATTGATCAAGTGATTTAAAAAATGATTTCTTAATAAGGATGGGGATATGTGAAAAGAGATATAAAAACTTGGGTAGAACAACCATTTTAACCAAATTAACTCGACCTACTAGTGATAAAGGGAGACAAGCCCACCTGTCAAAGTCTAATTTACATCTCTCAAAAAGAGGAGAGAAATTTTTGGAGAAAAGTTGATTAATTGAATTGGTGATAAACACCCCCAAATATTTAAAACCGTCTGTAGTATATTTGAAAGGGAAAAAGGTCTGGGGTATATTTTTGGCCGGAGAGTTGATAGGAAGAAGTTCGCTCTTCTGTAGGTTCAGTTTATAGCCTGAATATAGTCCAAATTTGTCGAGAATGCTGAGAACCACAGGAAGAGAGGTGGCCGGGTTTGACATGTATAAAAGGAGATCGTCAGCATACAACGATAATTTGTGGACTTTCCCTGCTCGGGTGATGCCCTCAAACCCCGCCTCCTGACGCAACCAAATAGCTAATGGTTCAATAGCCAGGGCAAATAGGAGGGGGGAGAGAGGGCAGCCTTGTCTAGTTCCACGATAAAGGGGAAATGGGGCAGACTGGAGTCCATTTGTGTGGACTGAGGCGACTGGGCTAACATAAAGCAACTTGATCCAAGATATAAAATCTGAATTGAAACCAAATTTCTGTAAAACAAAAAATAGATAGCTCCACTCCACCCTGTCGAAGGCTTTCTCAGCATCTAATGAGATAATCACCTCAGGGGAGCATAAACTGGGAGAGTTAATGATATTTAAGAGCCTCCTCGTGTTATGAAATGAGTGCCTCCCCAGCATAAATCCAGTGTGATCAGTTGATATTATACTTGACAGGACCCGTTGTAGGCGCTGGGCTAGGATTTTTGACAAGATTTTTAAGTCAACATTTAACAGGGAAATGGGCCTATAGCTGCCACAAAGAAGAGGGTCTTTATCACTTTTAAGCAAAAGTGAGATCGAGGCCTCCAATAGGGTAGGGGGGAGGCAACCCTTAGCAAAGGACTCGTTGTACATTCTTTGAAGGGCTGGTGCAGTGGTGGCAGAAAAAAGCTTAAAAAACTCAACAGTAAACCCGTCAGGGCCTGGAGTTTTTCCATTCTGAAGTAACATAATAGCCTCCTGTACCTCCTCTATAGCAATCGGACTGGCCAACTCTCTACAGAGATCTTTGTTTATTTTAGGAAAAACAATCCTATCAAAAGGGTTATCTCCATCCCAAATATCTGAGGGGCACTGCGAGGAGTAGAGGTCCGAATAAAAAGTACAAAATATCTTATTAATCTCTGTAGGATCTGAAGTAACCTCCCCAGTTGCGGATTTGATCCTGGGGATCAATCTGGTTAGAGTAGCTGCGCGCGCCTGATGTGCTAATAGCCTACCTGCCTTATCCCCAGTCTCAAAAAAGCGTTGTTTAGCCAACAATAACTGCTTCTGTGTTTTACTTGTGGATAGCAAATCAAATTTGGACTGAAGCTGAAGGCGTTCTTTATAAAGAGCAGGGGTAGGGGTTAATGCATACAGATTATCGACTCTAAATATCTCCTTATTGATTGCCTCCGACTCTGCCTTTTCTGCCTTCCTTAAGGACGAGACATATGATATTATTTGCCCGCGCATAAATGCCTTAAAAGCTTCCCATAGAGTGCGTCTCGAGGTCTCTGGAAGATCATTAGTATCAAAGAACAAAGAGATCTGCGCAAGAAGGAATCCTTTAAAAGAAGGTCGGGTTAGCAAAGAGGAGTTAAGTCTCCATTGTCTGGAGGGTGGGACATAACTAGGAAAACTTATATCCACAGATACAGGGGCGTGGTCTGAGATGACAATGCTATGGTACTTGCATGAGTAAACCCTTGATAAAAAATAATTATCCAGAAGAAAAAAGTCTATCCGAGAATATGAGTGGTGGACGTGTGAGAAAAAGGAAAAAGCTTTGTCTGAATGGGATTTAAGTCTCCATGGGTCAAAAAGACCTAAACTAATTTTATATGCATCAAGGACTTTAGCTGACTTGGATAACGCCTGAGGAATAGATGAGGACCTGTCTAAGGAGGGGCTTTGAATTAAATTGAAATCGCCGCCAATAATTAAGTAGTGGTCGTCAACTTTAGGAAGAGAGGAGAGAAAGCTAGAAATAAATTTATCATCATCCCATGTAGGTGCATAAACACAGGCCAATACCACAGGCATGCCACAAAGTCTACCTGAAATAATTACAAATCTGCCATTAGAGTCTTCAATGGAGTTTGATAATTCAAATGGAACAGTCTTATGTATGAGGATAGCCGCGCCCCTTGCCCTTACTGGGAATTTAGAGTGAAATATCTCCCCTACCCAAGGTCGCTTGATCCGGTTTACCTCTGAGGAGCGAAGGTGAGTTTCTTGTAAAAAGAAAATATCGCCCCTGAGTTGCTTTAAATGAGTCATTACCTTATTACATTTAATAGGCTGGTTGACGCCTTTCAGGTTCCAGGAGATAAAGCGAAGATTCTTACCCCTGGTCGTCATATCAAGAAGACCCGAGGAGTAGAAACCCTCTCAGTCGTGACATGATTCCTGAGCCAAAGGAAAAGTGGAGAAAAACAAAACAGAACAAAACAAAACAGGAAAATAATAAATGAAGAAAATAAATAAATAAAAAGAAAAAGGAAGACATCAAAACAATCCCTCAATATCTTTCCCACCCCCCATTCCCTTACATAAACCAAACCCATCCCCATCTTCATTCCCAACAGGATAACACTTCCTACTTCTATTACCTTCTCTTGATCAAGAGGTCAATCAGTTCAACAGTATGAAAACGTACACCACTCTTTCAAAAAAAACGACACCTGATTACCGAAAAGCATTATCAATCTTAACATTTATCTGAGATATACAGGTATACAGGCCATCAATAAGTTATCCTCAATTTTAACCACAAATAAGGAAACCGTCCTGCTTTATAAACTCTATAGCGGGAAGGAGTATGGTACAGAGAAAAAAACAAAAGGAGGTAGTTAGAATAGAGGAAAGAAAAGTAACTAAATAAATAAGTAAAATAAAATGAAGAGCCTAATAAGGGATGCCTGATATTGGATAAATATAAGTGCACCAGAGGTGTATCAGCCAGACCAGTCTCATTGATACCAACTAAACATGTCCGGTCATAACCCAGACCGAGAATAAAAGGACAGTAATAACGTAACTTATGGCATCAGCACTGTGCAGTCAGGGGTAAACAGGTCCGCAAAGTAACAGAGCAAAACACAAGAAGTCCCCGTGTGTCTCTCCTGAAGCATGATAAGAGTGAGCACCGATCATGCGCATACCCGTTACCGTGGTTACCATGACGCTCATTTTAGGTGTCTGCAGAAAAAATAAGACCATAGGGTAAAGTACAAGAGCAGGAGCAGACAGTCTCATCTGATTAAACCTGATTAAACGGGGAAAGAAGAGAAAAAAAAAACAGGAACAAAACCCCGTCTTGGGTGGCAGCAGGGAACGCCAGACTGTGATTTACTCCTTGTTCATCACTCGCTTGGTGTAAAATGTGTGTGCATCCTCCGGTGTCTCGAAAGTGAAACTTTCATCCCCATATGAAACTTGCAGGCGTGCAGGAAACAGAAGCCTGAACTTGATACCTTTCTGGTAGAGAGCTTGCTTGATTTTGTTGAAAGCGGCTCGTTTCTTCGCAGTGCCTGTGCTGACGTCCGGGTACACTCGCAGCGTAGCTCCGCGGTATTTAAGCTCATGTTGTCTTGTCCACCGAAGCACTTTGTCCCTCTCTTGAAGACGGTGAAAACAGATCACAAAGGGCCTGGGGTTGCCTCCTGGACCGGGTTTAGGGGCTAGGGAGCGATGTGCTCTCTCGAGCTCCAGGGGTTTGGAGAGGACGCCGGGGCCGAGGTTTTCCATCAGCAGACCACATATGAACTCGACCGGGTCGTGGCCTTTTTCGCTGCCCTCTGGGATGTTTATTATCCGGAGGTTGACTCTACGGGACCTATTTTCCAGGTCTTCGAGGCGGTCTTGGAGGGAGTTGTTCTGGGCCTGCAGCAACTTAACTGTTTTCTCGGTGCTTGTTA
>NC_133229.1:31613681-31636181 GCF_040436345.1 Pagrus major
GTGTGGAAGAGAAGAAGTCAGCTGCAGGACAGAAGAACCACAGAAGAAGAAGACAAACAGATTCACTCGAAGTTAAAATAAACCAAATCAGCTTCGACACAACAAACAGGCTGAAACAGCTGCAGAAATAGTTCATCTAAAAATAATTCATAATAAAAGTTGTTTCTGTATTAAAGTTCCTCACAGCTTGAAGTCATCACAGATGTTTTCAAAATAACTACTTGATTCATCCGTCAGGATCTTTGAGGGCTCCGGAGATTTTCAGTCTGCAGGGGCTGTTTCACACGACGAGCACTTTTACTTTGGATTCTTCGATGTTTACTCCAGTATAATTTTAAATACAGGACGTTTACCTGCATCAGTTTTACAGAAAATAGACCTTGACTGAAATGACTCTGATCTCAGATAAACATTTTGCTTGTGAAGCATCATTTTCACAATAAAAACATCACAAAGTCTGTTGCTGCTGTGCTTCTTTTCATATGAACAACAAGGACGGGAAATAAACAGGAAAATGTTCAGTCAGAAGCAAAGAGATGTGAATAAATCAGGAATAATTAACAAGGAAACCACCAATAATAATAATAATAATAATAATAATAATAATAATAATAAGCCTGGAGGAGCAGGAGGAGCCTGGTGGAGCAGGAGGAGCCTGGAGGAGCCTGGTGGAGCCTGGAGGAGCCTGGAGGAGCAGGAGGAGCCTGGAGGAGCCTGGAGGAGCAGGAGGAGCCTGGTGGAGCAGGAGGAGCAGGAGGAGCAGGAGGAGCCTGGAGGAGCAGGAGGAGCCTGGTGGAGCAGGAGGAGCAGGAGGAGCCTGGAGGAGCAGGAGGAGCCTGGTGGAGCAGGAGGAGCAGGAGGAGCCTGGAGGAGCAGGAGGAGCCTGGTGGAGCCTGGAGGAGCCTGGAGGCGCAGGAGGAGCCTGGAGGAGCCTGGAGGAGCAGGAGGAGCAGGAGGAGCCTGGAGGAGCCTGGAGGAGCAGGAGGAGCCTGGTGGAGCAGGAGGAGCAGGAGGAGCCTGGAGGAGCAGGAGGAGCCTGGTGGAGCCTGGAGGAGCCTGGAGGCGCAGGAGGAGCCTGGAGGAGCCTGGAGGAGCAGGAGGAGCAGGAGGAGCAGGAGGAGCCTGGAGGAGCAGGAGGAGCAGGAGGAGCAGGAGGAGCCTGGTGGAGCCTGGAGGAGCCTGGAGGAGCAGGAGGAGCCTGGAAGAGCAGGAGGAGCAGGAGGAGCCTGGTGGAGCCTGGAGGAGCCTGGAGGAGCAGGAGGAGCCTGGAAGAGCAGGAGGAGCAGGAGGAGCCTGGAGGAGCAGGAGGAGCAGGAGGAGCCTGGTGGAGCCTGGAGGAGCCTGGTGGAGCCTGGAGGAGCCTGGAGGAGCAGGAGGAGCAGGAGGAGCCTGGAGGAGCCTGGAGGAGCAGGAGGAGCAGGAGGAGCAGGAGGAGCCTGGAGGAGCAGGAGGAGCAGGAGGAGCCTGGTGGAGCCTGGAGGAGCCTGGAGGAGCAGGAGGAGCCTGGAGGAGCAGGAGGAGCAAGAGGAGCAGGAGGAGCCTGGAGGAGCAGGAGGAGCAGGAGGAGCCTGGAGGAGCCTGGAGGAGCAGGAGGAGCAGGAGGAGCCTGGAGGAGCAGGAGGAGCAGGAGGAGCAGGAGGAGCCTGGAGGAGCAGGAGGAGCAGGAGGAGCCTGGAGGAGCCTGGAGGAGCAGGAGGAGCCTGGTGGAGCAGGAGGAGCAGGAGGAGCAGGAGGAGCAGGAGGAGCCTGGTGGAGCAGGAGGAGCAGGAGGAGCAGGAGGAGCCTGGAGGAGCAGGAGGAGCAGGAGGAGCCTGGAGGAGCAGGAGGAGCCTGGAGGAGCCTGGAGGAGCAGGAGGAGCCTGGTGGAGCAGGAGGAGCAGGAGGAGCAGGAGGAGCCTGGAGGAGCCTGGAGGAGCAGGAGGAGCCTGGAAGAGCCTGGTGGAGCAGGAGGAGCAGGAGGAGCAGGAGGAGCCTGGAGGAGCCTGGAGGAGCCTGGTGGAGCAGGAGGAGCAGGAGGAGCAGGAGGAGCAGGAGGAGCCTGGAGCCTACGTTTCGACACACCCTTCTCAGGAGAAACAAAACGCCTGTTGAATGCATTAGTGCAGAGCTGAACAGTGAGAGAACCTTCATCACCTTCAGTAAAAGTAAAAACAGTCATTTTGTGTCTAAACGCTGAAGATCAACCCTGCTGACACTGAAGATCAACCCTGCTGACACTCACACTGAAGATCAACCCTGCTGACACGCTGAAGATCAACCCTGCTGACACCAACGCTGAAGATCAACCCTGCTGACACCAACGCTGAAGATCAACCCTGCTGACACTCACGCTGAAGATCAACCCTGCTGACACTCACGCTGAAGATCAACCCTGCTGACGCTGAAGATCAACCCTGCTGACGCTGAAGATCAACCCTGCTGACACTCACGCTGAAGATCAACCCTGCTGACGCTGAAGATCAACCCTGCTGACACTGAAGATCAACCCTGCTGACACTCACGCTGAGGATTGTTTGCAGCTCTCAGTTAATAATAACAATAATACAAATATATTTTTGAGATTGTTGAGACAGTGAAGAACGAGCCGTCACCGCTCTGATGTAACAAACTGTGAATGCTGCTGGAGACGTGATGTTTGCTTGATACTTCTCTTTTAGGATAAACTGTTTGTGACGTCACACAGATGCGCAGTGACATAACGTGAAACAGGAGCTCAGTCAGTGTGTCAGACACACAAAACACATCAACACCAGCAGGCAGAACAATAATACAGACAGCCACATTATATTGTGTGCGAAGAGTTAAACGACTGTTATTCGACCTTTAACGATCACAATCAGCTTTACAGTCAAACTGACTCATGAAACGTTGAGTTGCTCTCAGCATCACGAGGTGATGTCGTCACTCGCACTCACAAACAGCAGGGGGCGCTGTGCTCCGCCACGAAGGCTTCCGATCCTCCGATAAACACAGAAGAAGAAAAATAAGCAGTAGACGTAGAAGAAGAAACGTCCCTGATGCTGCTCCTGTCACAGTGCGCAAATGCGCATCCAGCAGTGCGGACCTCCGGTGGACAGCGACAAGACCAACGCCACCAGGCTGGGAAACGACACGTTAGGGCGGAAGAGAAAACAGCGCTTGAGGGGGAGGACGGACACGAAGGCTCCAGTCTGTGACACGGCAGGTAAGACCGACTCACCTGACGCGGAGCAGTTTGCTCAGGCCGGAGTGAGAGAGCGGAGCCGCTTTCCTGTCCGGCCCGGGCGGATATGTGGGCAGGCCCGCCCCGGTCCTCCGGCTGTCACCCGCCGCTGCTGTCCACACGGTCCACACCGACAGGAGCCGAATGCTGCGTGGAGATGGTGACACACCAGCCTGCACTTCAAAACCCGCTGATTAAGAGCAGTTACACGTATAAACAACAATATCTAAAGCACAAGATTGTTATTGAGGTGATTTATGGCATCCATGTAACCAATAGAACAATCAAATCCAACAGAGAATTAACTTTTAAAGTTGTTTTGCTTTTCGTTTTTTCCAACAATAATGCTTGTGGAAACGGTGTTAGCATCAGAGCCCAGGAGGTGACAGTGAAGTGCATTCCCACACAGCCTGACGTCTAATTTACAAAAGTATATTTAAAGGCCGAATTTGACAGAAAATGCTATTGAATCGTCTAAGTGTCTTAAATAATGCTCTAACTTAAATGTATCCTTGCTCATAAGCAACATTAGCTTAAATGTGGAAATTTTGAAACAGAGTTTGGTGTGACGTTCTCTGTACAGTACCAGTACGGCGTGCGGTGGCTAGCTATCAGAAACAATTCAACCAGTTAACAAGACGTTGTGAACTAGTTGTGTTAACTAGTTAACTATCTAGTTAACGAGATAAAGACACCGTCGTTGTGTTAAAGTGGGCGGAAATGATCTGATCTTAAAACACAGGATAGCAACGCCTGCTAACGTTAGCGCTGTGTTAGCTTGACAGTCTGTTGCGTTCAGGTAGCGCAACGTTACAACATCAGGGGCTCGGCTATTTACTGAAACTACACAACTGCACAGCCGGTATCATGAAGACTCCGTCAGTGATGGCTACACAATGTCAGTAACAGCTAATGATGTGTTTAATAAATGAAATCGTATTAATGTCATGGACACTTTGAGCGGGCTGCTGTTCGCAGCACAGCTCAGTGTCAGAGTCTGATCAGGTATTAGACGGACCCGTTTGATCAGGTATTAGACTGACCCGTTTGATCAGGTATTAGACTGACCCGTTTGATCAGGTATTAGACTGACCCGTTTGATCAGGTATTAGACTGACCCGTTTGATCAGGTATTAGACTGACCCGTTTGATCAGGTATTAGACGGACCCCTGCAGAAGCTACCGACGCTTCACATCACGCCCAGCAGCACGTGTGTCTCCAGCTTTCAGAGGAGACGGTCCAGAAAGAGGAAGTGTGTGTGTGTGTGTGTGTGTGTGTGTGTGTGTGTGTGTGTGTGTGTGTGTGTGTGTGTGTGTGTGTGTGTGTGTGTGTGAGAAAACGAAAATGAAATCCTAATTTTGAACCGTGAGCCGTTAATGCTGCGGGTTCACTGTGGGAACCAGCGGGGTGTCTGTATCCGGATCAACAGAGCTGCTCAACATCTTCTAATAACTTTCTCTATACATGAATCGTCCTTAACTCGCAGACTGTCCTTCCAGCACACTGTGGATGTTTCCAGATGTTTCCAGATGTTTCCAGATGTGAGCTGTGGGTCAGTTTCCAAACATCAGCAGGAGGAAAGATTATGATTTTGTTGAGAAGGAGCAACATCAGAGTTAATCTGTAAAGTTTAAAGCAGCACTGTATTGTTTTGTAGAAGAAATTAAAACTGAGGGTTTTATTATAACAATATTAATGAGGTAATAATACAAACTGTTTCCATTAGTGAATCGAAGCTAGAACAGTGGCAGGGTCCGCCACATATACACAAAGTAAAACAGTATAAATTGTTTTATACATTTTTTAATTTAGTTTGTTTCAGCCAATCAAGATCTTTCTCTGCTCACTGACATGTCGTCAACTAAACTACAGACTGCTCCTTTAAATGTTTAAATAATATTAATGAAATTTCTCATCGATCAGATTTCAGTGGAAATATGTTAAACTGTCTAAATGTGACAAGTCTTAGATTTTCGTGTGGAGCTGATGAAATGTGTTCTGATCGCTGAAGTTGAGGCACTGAAAGTATTTAAAGTGGCTGTAAAACAGAAGCGATGAAGTAGTGAAGTGAAGTGAAGTGAAGTGAAGTGAAGTGTCTCATCAAATGTAGGAACTGAACAAAGTTAAAGTGCTAAAGGAACCAGAATGTTAAAATAGTTTTCCAGGTTGTTGCTGTGACATTAATACGTGGTTGTTACAGACTGAGGTGACTTATTTATCTGTTATTTGTTTATTAATGTATGTGATGATTGACAGTAGAGCAGGAGATGAAGCGGGTCGCTGGAGTCCAGTGGACCACCAGGATCTCTCAGATTCTGAGTTTTAAAGAGTTGAAAATACTAAAACATAATATGTCAGAATGGATGGAAGGCACGCATCAACTCCCAAAGACACTTTACATTTTGCAGTTTGAACTAAAGTTTTTATATAATTGTATGTGCTCCTCTCATGTCTCCTAGCAACCATGGTGGGCGAACGCCGCAATGGGAACCTGCTGGTCCAGCTCGGCCCGAGGCTGCAGGCGTATCCAGAGGAGCTGATCCGCCAGCGCCGCAACCACGATGGACAGACGGAGTACCTGATTCGCTGGTGCCTCGTCACCATCGACGACGGCTCCGGCTCTGGGAGCGGAAACGGCGAGACGGGAGGGACGAGTGGCGGCAGCTCCGGGGTGGGCAGTTCCAGCGGCTCCACGTCAGGAGAGAGCAAACCGGAGAACATCCTGATGTGGATGTCGACGGAGGACGTGTACGCCAACTGCCCCACCCTCCTGGGGAAGAGGAAAACAGACTCACAGCGCCCCCTGCAGCAGGAGAAGCAGCAGGGCGGCGAGTCATCGGATGGATGTCAGAGGAGTGGCGGCGAGTTTCCGACAGACGTTACCTTTGACGAGGTGGAGCTGTCGGACATGAAGGAGGACGTGAAGAACCTGGTGCGTCGAGCCAGGAAGCAGATGACCAAGAAGAGCGACTTCTCCATCAGTATCACGCACACCATCCATGTGCTGAGCGCCTACGCCAGCATCGGCTCGCTGGTCGGCGTCTTCAAGGAGACGGGCGCCCTCAACCTGCTGATGGAGCTGCTGTGCAACAAGGAGACGCAGACGAGACGCAGCGCCGGGAAGATGCTGCGAGCGCTCGCCTCACATGACGCAGGTAACCACAAACTTTATTATTATAAGGAACACACTGCTCTCTGATTGGCTGGTGGCTGGTTATAGTTCTAATCAGCAGCTCAATTCAGCTACAGGTAACCATAGCAACGGTACTGATGCTTCAGGCCCTGATAGCAGTTTAAGGATCTCAGCTGGTTGCCTGGCAACTTCATGGTGACGACAAGACTCCAGGAAGTGACTTTGTCCAACACAACTCAGACAAGGGCCAGGCTAGTTATTTCCCTCCGTTTCCAGTCTTTATGCTAAGCTAAGCTAACCAGCTGCTGGCTGTAGCTTCAGATTTGGCTACAGATCAGATCACAGTGTTGATCAAAGTGTTGATCAAAATATTGATCTGATCTGAATAAAAGTTTTAACTGACAGAATGTGATGCCTGAGATTAGTTAGAGAGAAGAGGTCTCACTCTGTTGGAGTTGTTGAACACTGTGGTTGTACAGTGGTGTTACAGAGTGGAGCGTCTTCAGCTCTTCTGCAGTCCCGACGTTTCATGTGACACAACAGGCGTGACGTAGTGAACACAACAGGCGTGACGTAGTGAACACAACAGGCGTGACGTAGTGAACACAACAGGCGTGACGTAGTGAACACAACAGGCGTGACGTAGTGAACACAACAGGCGTGGAGTCACCGCTGTTCTATCTCCACTATGGATTCAGAGGCAGAACAACAACGCTCCCTCATTCCATGTTCGTATGTTTTATAGAAAAAAGGCGAGGAAGACTAATGGCGCGACATTCCCGCCTTGAACAGGCTGTGTAAAAGGTTTTTTGGCAGACAGACACACAAACTGACTCATTTTGTTCCAGCCAGTTGGATAACAAACAGCAGATGTGATGTTCAGGTGAATGAAGCTGAGCAGCGTGCACTCGCTGTGGGCATCAGCACTCGTGTGTCGTCCTGTCTGGGAAACATCAGCACGACTCTAACACGTGATTATGGTCTTTAATCAGCTGTTAAAGGTCGTCCACACAGAGAACCAACACTGTAAATTGATTGTTTAACTGCAGTGGATGGTGAAGTCCACACCATGACTATAACAACAGTGACAGTGTGACCGATATCTTTGAGATCACTTTCAGAGCAATTTGATGAACAATAGAGACGCTGACAGCCAATCAGAACCATCTGATTTTACAGCTTCATCAGTTAGCTTGATTTCTGGGACAGAGGAGTGATGATGATATCTGTCTCTATCTGTAGACGACCTCTTTATGTGAGCTGAAAGATGACATTTTAAGAGACACTTTTTAATAACTCAGTCTTGATTATTTATACAACTAATTAAATGCTTATATAACTGCACTACACATGAACACATCACTTCACCTGAGACATACTGACGGACGCTCTGATGGCGTCTCTGAAGTTTGATTTGCCTTTACTGACGTCGTCCTTGATGATCAGCTGGATAATTGAAGGTTCACTCAAACAAAAGATGACAACTCTGTAACAGCGTGTTGGATTGACCCAACTCTGCTCATGTTTGAAGGATTTCATGGAACCAGAAACAGTAGAACAGTCCAGTCCAGTCCAGTCCAGCAGTAGCGCTTCATCTATCTATTTTCCTGAGTTGCCGACACTTCAAACGATCGTTCATCAGGGTAGATGCTCACATCGTTATCTTTATTGTCATCGTTAGCGGATTGTTCTCAGGACGACGGCCCTTTTTGACTTCATCCTCACACGAAAGAGCAGATAAGCTCACTGGTCACGTGACCCTCAGCTTCACCATGTCTGTCCTCCTGTGTGTAACGCTGAGGCTGATCTTGGACCAGGTGCAGCTCTGCAGCATCCTGCTGCTCAAACACTTCAGTGATGCAGTGAAGCAGCAGGTCTGTTCAGACCTCAGTGCAGTAAATGAACCTGTGATGACGTCACACTGAAGCTTCTTCAGCTCCTTTATCTGTCGGTCTGTCTGTTCAAAGTCCAGGTCCAAAGTGTCCTCCTGTCTCTGCTGGGGACTTTTGATCTTCCTCCGTGTCGTCGTAGCAACAACATAATGCACCAAATCTTCAGAGGTTTTGTCTGAAATGACAGATGATCAGTGAAACTCTGTGTAAAGAGTGTTCATCAGTAAATACAGCTGTCATAAGTGACGTCTGTAGTGTTATCAAAATTATTGATTCATTGATTTGATTTACATATTGATTCTGATTTTCTGCAGTATAGGTACACAGCTGCCATTTCTCCCTCCCTCTTCTCTCCAACAGCGAGTTATTACATAAACTGTTTTTGAAGGCAAAAAAAAAATATCTAAAATAAAGTGTGATGTTTAATGTTAACTACGATCGTTCTGCTCTGCTACAAGTCGAGACGAAATCTCTTAAATTTGGTTATCAAACACAAATATATGTGATGGAGGCAGAAAGTTTTACAGATGAACAGTAAACCTTATTGTCTGTAGTGACATCAGAGCACTGAAACTAAACTTCACTGGAGATTTTATCTTTTTAAATCATCATGTTTTTCTTCTTTATGTTCGTAAAAACTAAAAACTTCAGGTCATAAGTGAGTAGGGATACACAATATTAAATAATATATATAATGATATATACGATGACAGCTTCCTTTTAAAAATGAGTGACGATGACGAGCTAAAGAGAATTTTTGGACATCATGATATCTGAGGGACGACTGTCCATGTGTCCACCCTAGAAACAGTTACTGAATAATTTTTCCTTCTTTCATAGTATCGTTTTTTTTAAATCAGTGATGAAAAATGTAAAACCTTTTGTAAAAGTTCTGGTTGTTAATGACTACGAAGGAATTTAGTCTTGTTTCTGTTGAGCAGCTGATATTAAAATGACCATTTGTTTTTATAACGGATTGTGCAGCTGTTGTTAATGAATAAAACCTTCAGTAAATAATGTTTGCTGTTAAATTGTTCTAATATAAGCAGAAGTCCTAAATGACTAAGAGTTGTGTACTCTCACACGCTACACACACTGATTGTGTAAAGTTGTGACTTTGTGGGGTTAAGTTCCCTCTCAAGTTTTCTTTTTCCCTTCGTCACGTCTGTCACGTCTGTCACGTCTGTCACGTCTGTCACTTCTGTCACTTCTGTCACGTCTGTCACTTCTGTCACGTCTGTCACGTCTCACTTCTGTCACTTCTGTCACTTCTGTCACGTCTGTCACGTCTGTCACGTCTGTTACGTCTCACGTCTGTCACGTCTGTCACGTCTGTCACGTCTCACTTATGTCACGTCTGTCACATCTGTCACGTCTGTCACGTCTCACTTATGTCACGTCTGTCACGTCTGTCACGTCTGTCACATCAAGTTCAAGCCCAGGTACATTACACAGTATTCAAGTAAATCTAAAAAGGAAATATAAAAAAAGTGTGACTTAGTGAAGAGGCCGCGGCTCCAAAGGAGGCGTGACGGTACTGGGGATGGGCATTTCAAGCAGAACTACTATTCGATAATCACAGGGAACTAATCGATTATTTTTCCACTAATCCCACCCCCCCCTGTGCACGGCTGTCGTAGACTTGTGATGATGACGTATGTGTTTTGTCAAGGTGTTTCCCGGTGTCCTCCTGTTAATCTACACATGTACCTGTACATGTACCACTTCTGTCACGTCTGTCACTTCTGTCACGTCTCACTTCTGTCACGTCTGTCACGTCTGTCACTTCTGTCACGTCTGTCACGTCTGTCACGTCTGTCACTTCTGTCACGTCTGTCACGTCTCACTTCTGTCACTTCTGTCACGTCTGTCACGTCTGTCACTTCTGTCACGTCTGTCACGTCTCACTTCTGTCACGTCTGTCACTTCTGTCACGTCTGTCACGTCTCACTTCTGTCACTTCTGTCACGTCTCACGTCTGTCACTTCTGTCACGTCTGTCACGTCTGTCACGTCTGTCACTTCTGTCACGTCTGTCACGTCTGTCACGTCTGTCACGTCTGTCACGTCTGTCACTTCTGTCACGTCTGTCACGTCTGTCACGTCTGTCACTTCTGTCACGTCTGTCACGTCTGTCACTTCTGTCACGTCTGTCACGTCTGTCACGTCTGTCACTTCTGTCACGTCTGTCACTTCTGTCACTTCTGTCACTTCTGTCACGTCTCACTTCTGTCACTTCTGTCACGTCTGTCACGTCTGTCACTTATGTCACGTCTGTCACGTCTGTCACTTCTGTCACGTCTGTCACGTCTGTCACTTCTGTCACGTCTGTCACGTCTCACTTCTGTCACTTCTGTCACGTCTGTCACGTCTGTCACGTCTGTCACTTCTGTCACGTCTGTCACGTCTCACTTCTGTCACGTCTGTCACTTCTGTCACGTCTGTCACGTCTCACTTCTGTCACTTCTGTCACGTCTGTCACGTCTGTCACTTCTGTCACTTCTGTCACGTCTGTCACGTCTCACGTCTGTCACTTCTGTCACGTCTCACTTCTGTCACGTCTGTCACGTCTGTCACGTCTGTCACGTCTGTCACTTCTGTCACGTCTGTCACGTCTGTCACGTCTGTCACGTCTGTCACGTCTGTCACGTCTGTCACTTCTGTCACGTCTGTCACGTCTCACTTCTGTCACGTCTGTCACGTCTGTCACTTCTGTCACGTCTGTCACGTCTCACTTCTGTCACGTCTGTCACGTCTGTCACGTCTGTCACTTCTGTCACTTCTGTCACGTCTGTCACTTCTGTCACTTCTGTCACTTCTGTCACGTCTGTCACTTCTGTCACTTCTGTCACGTCTGTCACGTCTGTCACGTCTGTCACGTCTGTCGCGTCTGTCACGTCTCACTTCTGTCACGTCTGTCGCGTCTGTCTTCTGTCACGTCTGTCACGTCTCACGTCTGTCACGTCTGTCACGTCTGTCACTTCTGTCACTTCTGTCACGTCTGTCACGTCTCACGTCTGTCACTTCTGTCACTTCTGTCATAGTGCTGGGCGGTATGACCAAAAATGTATATCACGGTATTTTTCAAAATTCTGACAGTTTCACGGTATATGATGGTATTTTTTTTTTCATGCATAATCAGGTGTTCACATCATTTTCTACTGGTTGAGAGAGGAATTACTGCAGTAGATCGACTTAGGATGGTCTATTTCACTGCCATGATGAGTGAATATTGTAGAATAATTCCACACTAGTAGTAAAACAGGGTTGCATGGCCCAGAAAATGATGCTGTTTACAAAGAAGAGCCACTCATGACTCTAATGAAGTGAGGAATCAGAATGCAAAGACAACTGCAGCCAAAATACAAACTTTTACTGCAAATTTCACAAACATCTTTTATAAAACCAATACAGAAAGTAGTGCAACTTGTAATAATTATACTTTTGCTTCAAGTTCAAGCCCAGGTACATTACACAGTATTCAAGTAAATCTAAAAAGGAAATATAAAAAAAGTGTGACTTAGTGAAGAGGCCCCGGCTCCAAAGGAGGCGTGACGGTACTGGGGATGGGCATTTCAAGCAGAACTACTATTCGATAATCACAGGGAACTAATCGATTATTTTTCCACTAATCCCACCCCCCCCTGTGCACGGCTGTCGTAGACTTGTGATGATGACGTATGTGTTTTGTCAAGGTGTTTCCCGGTGTCCTCCTGTTAATCTACACATGTACCTGCTGACTGTTTATAATCATATGATGCTGTTTTAATGTGTTGTGATGAGATTCTGACCCACCAAACATCCTGGAAAATTACAAAGTTACGTTTTTCTCTTAATTACATAATTACATAATCGCCATCAGTAAACGGGACACTGTCTGACTCTGTCACTCGCGGGGAGGGAGGCTGTTTATGGGGGAAAGTTCACTGAAGTCTCGGTGGAGGGCTGACCATCGTGGTGATTTTTTCCACCGCAACAAACAGTTGGTGAGTTAAAGTTTTTGCCGGGGACAGACGCTGTTTTTCAGGCAGAAATAGTCGGTCGGACAGACACTTCTTCACGAATAACTGCGGTATTTTTTTCCTCATATAAGTTGCCAAAGACACGGCCAGTTACTACGTTACTGTTGTTTGGTCCTGTAATGATGCTTTGTGGGACATTTCTCTTTATTTTGTTGAGTGAAGGACCTGTACAGTTATCAGACAGTGAACACCATCAGACCGACATGCCCTCGCTCCGCGCCGCTGGCTTATCTGTTCACACTGGTTCAGTTTGCCAATACTGCGCCTCTGATACTACCTCTGATACTACCTCTGATACTACCTCTGATACTACCTCTGATACTACCTCTGATACTACCTCTGATACTACCTCTGACTCTACCTCTGACTCTACCTCTGATACTACCTCTGACTCTACCTCTGACTCTACCTCTGATACTACCTCTGACTCTACCTCTGACTCTACCTCTGACTCTACCTCTGATACTACCTCTGACTCTACCTCTGACTCTACCTCTGATACTACCTCTGATACTACCTCTGATACTACCTCTGATACTACCTCTGACTCTACCTCTGATACTACCTCTGACTCTACCTCTGACTCTACCTCTGATACTACCTCTGACTCTACCTCTGACTCTACCTCTGACTCTACCTCTGACTCTACCTCTGACTCTACCTCTGACTCTACCTCTGACTCTACCTCTGACACCTCCGGAGCCACATCAGAGGCGCAGCGAAATTTCACCCCTCGCCGCATCTGAGACTTTAACACAAAGGAGGATGCGGAGAATTGGCGCAGGATCCCCGCATACAAACGGCAGTGTGAATGAGGCTAATGTCCATCCTATCCATCTTCACCGTAACGTAACACCAGAGCACTACTGTTTACCCTCACCACGCCTCGCAGTCGCACCATGCGTGTTTAGAAGCGCAACATTGAAAAGGGTCCGGTCTGAAACAGTGTCGCGCAGCGTAGCGTTCCGAACGTTGTGTAATCAAATACACCGGTATGGCGGTACATTAAAAAGTCATATCATAACGAAAATATACACCGGTATTCGGTGTGAACCGGTATACCGCCCAGCACTAGTCTGGCACGTCTGGCACTTCTGGTACTTCTGGTACTTCTGGTACTACCCCTTTTTGTTTGTCGAGTTCATGTTGGCCCAAAAGTTGAGATTAAATCTGACAGATGTCAGAACCTGTAAGTCGGCCTTGCACAGACTGTGATCAGAAACCATCTTTGTTCCTTCTTCCTGGTGTGGTCGTCAGCGCTCAGACTGTCAGAAAAATCCTGGGCGAGGAGCAGCTGAGAGTTTTTCCCATGAGTCATCGGGGCCACAGGGAGGAAACAAACACACAAGCCTCATTATAGATTCACGCACACGCAGCATTCAGTCTGATAACATGAATGAAGGGGAGAGCTCTCACTCTGACTCTGTTTCTTGAGACCACAAACACACCAGACTTCATTTAAAAAACAGCCTTTTTTATTATTTCCTGCAGAATGAGGATGTCAGGGTGCAGAGATCTTTTGAACACTTTTAAACCAATGAGATAGCAGCCAGGCAGAGACATGCGGCATGATTGGATGAATGGGTGGAGCCTGCCACTGCAGAGATCCTCTATTAAACACAGATGTTGCTCACAGGTTTATTCTGAGCTGAAGCAGCTCTGATGTGACACAACTTTCAGACAGAGGCGATGACTGTCTCCTCTCTACGAGGAAATAACATCATCATCCTCAGCAAGGAGGCTTTGTTTTCCTTCTGGCTTTCTTGGCAACCAGGAGACGAGGAATTGACTTGTTCATGATCAGCTGAAGAGTCTTTATCAGACGGCTGCTTCAGATTAATGCGTTCACTTTTCAGAAGCTTTGACTGTGTCCCTGCCACACCCAGCAGCCTCTGCTCAGAGGGAAAACTGAAACCATGAACTGAACACCACAAGTTTACTGTGAAATGAAACTACTGGTGCTGTTTTCATTGAAACACTGAGCTCAGATTAACCCTCGTTTTCACCTCTTATTCCCCTGCAACAGTCAGCATCAGGTGTCCGACATCATTTGATTCAGGAGAACCTGAAGTGCCAGTCTGGTTCATTTAAAGTCACAATTTAACATTTGAATCTTTTAGAACGGCTGATCAAATTTAGTTCTTTTTTACTGTGAGCTTCAAAGCCCTGAAAGACATCACTGTTCTTCACAGAGACATGTAACGTGACACACATGTAATATTGGAAGCATGCAGTAACAGTGGATGGATAACAACTAATGTCTGAGCAGCTGTTAGCAGAGTCATGAGTTCAATTTGAGTTTGGTTGGTGGGTTCAGATTTAGTCCTGTCAGACTGTGCTGAGGGCCGACGTGAGTCCTGTCAGACTGTGTTCAGGGCCGACGTGAGTCCTGTCAGACTGTGTTCAGGGCCGACGTGAGTCCTGTCAGACTGTGCTGAGGGCCGACATGAGTCCTGTCAGACTGTGTTCAGGGCCGACATGAGTCCTGTCAGACTGTGCTGAGGGCCGACGTGAGTCCTGTCAGACTGTGTTCAGGGCCGACGTGAGTCCTGTCAGACTGTGCTGAGGGCCGACGTGAGTCCTGTCAGACTGTGTTCAGGGCCGACATGAGTCCTGTCAGACTGTGTTCAGGGCTGAGTTCACTTTGAGACGGCGCTGCCTTCCTGTCAGGCACACGCGGGCGTTCAGCAGCGTCATGGTGGTTTTAGCAGCCTGACAGCAGCATGAGTCAACACTTTGTCTTCAGCTCCTGTCAGTCAGCTCTGCTCCTGCAGGGGGCGCTCATCTCAGCTCTCATAACACATCTGATCAACAGTATTGATCAGCAGGCTCAGACAGTCAGGATTGATCAGGTGTTGATTTCTCCTCGTGGAGGTCTCAGAGGTCAGCTTGGTACAGACTGAAATGTCCTCAGCTCTGAGAGACGCACCTGGACAGGTGGAGGATCACTGCTGGTGCACAATAAACCACAAAGAAGAGGAGAAGTCTTGACATTGTCTCCTTCTGTCTCTGAGTCTGTCTCACTCTGTCTCTGTCTCACTCTGTCTCTGTCTCACTCTGTCTCTGTCTCACTCTGTCTCTGACTCTGTCTCACTCTGTCTCTGTCTCACTCTGACTCTGTCTCACTCTGTCTCTGACTCTGTCTCACTCTTTCTCTGTCTCACTCTGACTCTGTCTCACTCTGTCTCTATCTTTGTCTCTGTCTCACTCTGACTCTGTCTCTGACTGTCTCTGACTCTGACTCTGTCTCACTCTGTCTCTGTCTTTGTCTCTATCTTTGACTCTGACTCTGTCTCTGTCTCACTCTGACTCTGTCTTTGTCTCTATCTTTGACTCTGACTCTGTCTCTGTCTCACTCTGACTCTGTCTTTGTCTCTATCTTTGACTCTGACTCTGTCTCTGTCTCACTCTGTCTCTGTCTTTGTCTCTATCTTTAACTCTGACTCTGTCTCTGTCTCACTCTGACTCTGTCTTTGTCTCTATCTTTGACTCTGACTCTGTCTCTGTCTCACTCTGACTCTGTCTTTGTCTCTATCTTTGACTCTGACTCTGACTGACTCTGTCTCTGACTGTCTCTGACTCTGACTCTGTCTCTGACTGTCTCTGACTCTGTCTCCTCTTGTCTGTCCACAGGCAGTCGGGCATACGTCCTGCTGTCTCTCAGTCAGCAGGACGGCATCGAGCAGCACATGGATTTTGATAATCGTTACACTCTGCTGGAGCTGTTTGCTGAAACCACGTCGTCGGAGGAGCACGGCATCTCCTTCGAAGGGATCCACCTGCCTCAGGTAAACACAGGTGTTGGTCCTTCTGCAGGTGTGGCAGACATGATGCCTCCAGGTCTTAAAGGGCCAGTTTACCCAAATCTCCTCATTTCCTGTCATCATCATTTTAATGTCTGTGTTCAGATTCCCGGGAAGCTGCTCTTCTCTCTGGTGAAGCGTTACCTGTGCGTCACGTCTCTGATGGACAAACTCAACACAGCGGGGGCGGAGTCCGCCTCTGACAGACAGGACGCCAGCCCCTCCCCCGCCTCCTCCTCCAGTGCCGCCCACCAGACGGAGCACCTGCGCGTCCAGCGAGAGTTTGACTTCACCATGGCGATGGCCAACCTGATCTCAGAGCTGGTCCGCGTCATGGGCTGGGATCGCAACCGTCAGCCTCCGGATGGCTCCGCTCAGCGCCCGGGAGGAGGCGGGGCCTGTGGGGAGGAGCAGGGGGATGAGGCGTCCCGCCCCGTCCTCAGGTCCATCTTCCAGCCTCGTTTCTGCGCCTCCCCCATCGTCCTCACCACCACCTCCGCCGTAGCTGCTCCCGCTGCCATTCCAACAAAGAAGAAGGCAGGAAACGGATTCAAAACGCGCTCCGACTTCGCCAGCCGCTCGGCCTACGTGGAGTACGTCCAGGACAACCTGAAGAGCGGCATGATGGTCCGCATGCTGGAGGACTACGAGGAGGTGAGCGCCGGAGACGAAGGAGAGTTTCGCTACAGCAACGACGGCTCGCCACCTGTTCAGGTGAGGAGACTCTGACATGAAGTGTAACAGACAGAACTGACACTGATGATCAACAATATTACAAAAGGGAAGAAGAGTTTGAGCAGCACTGACACTTTGTGGTTTAAATCATGTGATGATTATTTTGTCGTTAAGTGTTTCTTAATGAATCCTCTCAGCGGCAGCCGATAACAAATCATGTACAATATTTGATGTAGTCAGAGTAGCCGACACATCGTTCTGCAGCGAACCTGACACAATATTCTTACACTCACAGAGGAACAACTTCACAGTTACACATGCTGAATTTACAAGAGGAGACAGATAATTAAGAATTTGGCGCAGAAATCTTTTTACAAAGTTTATAAAGTTTCTCCTCATTGAACAGCCCACAAAAGTATGTGAAAAATTTATCAAAGGAGTCTGGTGCAGATTCCTCTCAGAGGACAGAGATCTGAGGATAACAAGAAGATATTAAAAGTACATCTGGTAGTGAGAGACAGAGAGAGACAGTGAGAGACTGAGTGAGAGAGACTGTGAGAGAGACTGTGAGAGAGACTGTGTGAGAGACAGAGAGAGATCAGCTGGATCTGCTGTTTGTTTATCAGATTAATAATCTTTTATCACAGATTATTTTCTCGGTGGTCCCAGAGATCAAGACGTAGACAGTAGAAATCCAGTGTTCAGGTGACAAGGTCTCCCTCCTGTTGTGTTCAGGTGTACTGGAACTCCCTGTCCAGGACTTACTGGGTCCACTGGCACATGGTGGAGATCCTGGGCAGTGGCAGCAGCAGTCAGGCTGAGAAGGAGACGCAGGAGAAGGCGTCCTCCCTGACCGAGACGCTCAAACTCACCTCAGGTAAGATGTGATCACTGAGCAGACACCTGGAGCATCCACCTGTCTGTCTACCTGCTGGTCTACCTGCCAGTCTACCTGTCTGTCTACCTAATGTTGTTCTTCTGTACCCTCAGTGAGTCAGACGTTCTTCTCGAAGCCGCCCGGCGGTCTGTACTCGCTGCCGTACCTGTCGGAGGGTCTGCAGAGGGAGCCGCTGGCCCTGAGCCGGGCCGAGTGGTGGGAGATCCTCTTCTTCATCAAGAAACTGGAGCCCAAACAGCAGCAGGAGGTCAACGGCATCCTGCTGCAGAGCCTCGACGACCAGGTGACTAACACACCCACCGAGGAGCCTGCTGGGAAACTGAGGGAACCAGAAACCAGGTTTACGTGTTGGTTAAAAAAACCTGTCTCCTGTCTGTCCTTCAGGAGACCGAGCTAGATGACTCGTCTCTGATTGGTCTGTCTGTCCCCGGAGACGTAGCGAAGAAGCTGCTGCACTACCTGAAGCAGAAGCTGCCGTCGTCGTGTCTGAGCGACTTGCTCTGCTCGCATGCCTTCTGCAAACACTACCTGAGGAGAGGAGGAGGAAGTCTGGAGGACGAAGAGCTGCTGGGTGAGGAGGACACACAGAGACGTGTGTGTGTGTGTGTGTGTGTGTGTGTGTGTGT
Source organism: Pagrus major (assembly GCF_040436345.1). Classification (NCBI taxonomy): domain Eukaryota; kingdom Metazoa; phylum Chordata; class Actinopteri; order Spariformes; family Sparidae; genus Pagrus; species Pagrus major. The sequence goes on from NC_133229.1 coordinate 31,631,933, forward strand.
GTGTGTGGCAGTGTCTGACTGTGGCTTGTCTTCCAGCTGAAAGCTCTCTGGGTTCGTCCGGCCTGGGAGGAGGAGGAGGAGGAGGAGGTCAGAGTTCCTCCTCTTCATCATCAGCCTCTGCCTCCTCTTCCTCAGCGATGGGCTCCGTCTCTAAAAAAGCAAAGAAGGAACTTCCTGCTGATTCAGGCTGCGGCAGCCCAGAGACGGAGAGCGAGCTGCCTTCAGAGGACGACAGCAAATATCCTGAAGACCTGGAGGACAAGATGAAAGGTGGAGGAAAATAAATAAATGTCTGAGTTACTGAACTCATTTCCTTCATACCTGAAGCTGTAAAGAGTCTTTTACACACAGTCAAGATAAAACCAGTAAAATACACTGTGTCAAGGATCGTGTCGGTCTTAAAGCTCATGTCATGTCGTCCCTGCAGTGTTTAACAACCCGCGGGTCCAGGGGAAGAAGACGGTGTTGGAGAAGCTAGGGGAGGTGGTGGACATCTTGAAGAAGGGCGGGTCCGGCTCCGACCCGGCCCAGCAGCTGGCCGCCGTCCTCTTCATCACCAGGCTGCTGGAAGAGAAGGGAGTTCAGGAGAAGAACTCCATGAGGAGCGACTCCGCCCAGACCATCCGGTGAGACAACACCATCAGCGGAGAGGAAATACACTGAGCCGATGAGATGAAGACATGATTTATGAGAACATGTGTGTTTGTCCTCTCACAGGGACAAGGTGCTGAAGCTGCTGGTGGAGCTGCTCGGCTCATCCTCTAAAGACCTGGTGATCAGCACACTGAGGCTCACGCACCTCCTCATGCTGAAGTACGAGTGGAGGGTGTCCTTCGCCACCGAGGGCGGAGTCAAAGCTGTCCTGTCCTGCATGCAGGAGTTCCCCGCCGTCACTCACGTCCAGCAGCTGGCGCTCGCTGTGAGGAACACTCACACACACACACACATGCACGCACACACACACAGGATGACATTGACATAAATGTGTGTAGAATGATGAGTGTTTCTGTCTGATTGGAGGGTGTATTTCACTCAACAACATGATTCACAAATTCTTTGTGAGTTTCCTTATTTTTAAGTTTGTAAAAAGAAAACGTAAGAAGAGAAACCAGTCAGACGGATGATTGAATCTTATGTGTACGATTGATTTTGTTGTGGCGAGAAAAAGAAACGAACATTTTAGCACAAAAACGTCCCTCGTTTTCTGACGGTTCTGGTACCAGGAGAATCTTGTTGAGGTCGTTCTTGTTGTTCGTCTTCCTGTCAGACCCTGAAGGTGATCACTGGTGCCAGTAAACACGACCTCCGCAGCGTCGGCAGCAGCCTCCCTCTCTCTGAGTCGGGCACTCAGATGATGTTGGAGATATTCGCCAGCATCGGCTCAGCTACGCCCGAAGGCTCCAAAGGCCTGCTGGGAGCCATCCCCGCCGCCATCGACCTCATGCTGAAGACTAAAGGGTGAGTGACGCTCCAGGTTCAGGTCTCACTCTCTGTGACGCTCTGATGCTGATTATCTGATTATTGATCATCTGTGCAGCTGCATGCTGTCAGTGCGGAACGGCCTGCTTGTCATCATCATGCTCATCTCCAACCACAAGAGCCTGGCGGAGCAGCTGGTGGCGTCGGACGTCACCACCGTCCTCAAGAAGTGTCTGACTCTGTCCAGAGCGGAGACCATGCTCGCCATCATCGCCCTCAACCACATCTCCATGGTGCACAAGCTGGAGAGCAAAGGTACGACTCATCACATGACCACAACAACATACGTCACGTGACTGCAGTGACACTTGACCTTATCTTCTTTTTATATACATTGATGATTATCGATGTGTGTGTGTGTGTGTGTGTGTCAGACTGTCGGGAGCAGCTGGACTTTAAGGACACGGAGCTGCAGATGTTGGTTGTGAGTCTGAAGGAGCTGACTGCCACCAAAGAGGTGATCCAGACTCTGGAGCAGCTGCTGTGTGACGACACGTCACAGCTGGAGGAGGAACGCAACCAGGTACACACACACACACACACACACACACACACACACACACACACACAAATTGGATGTACTTAAATCTTTCCACTTCATCTCAGAGTCAAACATTGTACTTTTCACTCCACTACATTTGTCTGACAGCTTTAGTTACCTCTCAGATTGAATATTGATTTCTGTTGTTTGATCAGGTGACTCACAGTCGGGACACGTATCAGGATCTGGTCCGTCTGATGGAGCAGCACCGAGCCGACCGGGCTGTCCAGCTCTCCATCCTCAGGTACTGACCAGCCTGTGACCTTTGACCCTGCTGCTGTTGATGATGATGATGATGTTGTGTAGAGCTCGTCTGATTGGCTGTTTGTTCCTGCAGGATCCTGAACAAGTTCCTGGACAGCTACCAGGAGGACGTGCTGCCGTGGCACGAGAGCATCGAGCCCTGCCTGTCCTCTATGACGGCCTTCATCAACGACAGAGAGGTCAGTACAGACGGGAGGAGCAGCTGGAACAAACCCACCATGTGACCTACGTTAACGTCCTGTGATTGGTTGTTTAGGTGGTCCAGCTGTTTATCCGCTTCCTGTACCGACTGGCGTCTCTGAACAAAGACTACGCGGTGGTCATGTGTCGTCTGGGGACCAAAGACGCTCTGGTGAAAGCTCTGGACAAACACAGCACCAACCTGCTGTTGGTCACCGAGCTGCGAGACCTCATCACCGACTGTGAGAAGTACGCCAGCCTCTACAAGAAGATGACCACCAGCGTCCTCGCAGGGTGTATCCAGGTGAGCAGGACACAGACCCACAGAGACACCTGGGAGGAGCAGCATCTGTGGCTCTGGTGTCACACAACACACAATCGCATGCATGAAAACAAGCAGAGAAGCAGCTCCTCTCTGGGTTGTGACTGCTGGTAGATGTCAGCTGCTCTGTGGTCAAACAGGGATCACAGGTGCTCCAAGTGATTTCATTTAAAAATGTTAAGTGAATCAGTAACCTGCTGGACAAATAACCTCTGAAATGATTTGTGAAGTCAGTTCTGGCCACACAACAAACTCACGTCATGGAGAGTCTTACCTGGGCTACTTCCTGTTTCCTGTCAGATGGTGTTGGGTCAGATCGAGGAGCATCGTCGCAGCCATCAACCAATCAACATCCCCTTCTTTGACGTGTTCCTGAGGAACCTCTGCCAAGGTCCGTTTACATCAAACCAGTCGTCTGTCAGTCTGATGACGTTGACATTTTTATTCTCTAAGATAATGTGTCGTTACTGGTGTAACTGGTGTAACTGGTGCTGTGTTCAGGTTCCAGTGTGGAGCTGAAGGAGGATAAGTGCTGGGAGAAAGTGGAGGTTTCGTCCAATCACCATCGAGCGAACAAACTGACCGACAAGAACCCCAAAACTTACTGGGAGTCCAACGGCTGCACCGGCTCACACTTCATCAACATCTACATGCACAAAGGAGTCATCATCAGGTACCAGATACTCTTTATACTACTGAGTGCTGGTGCTGGTGCTGGTAGTGACAGTTCTACTGAACATATGACACAAAAATGAACACATTAATCTTATCGAAGAATTGATGTATCGAGTAGTTCAGGAAAACACTACTGACAATAAGAGTGTGTGTGTGTGTGTGTGTGTGTGTGTGTGTGTGTATAGACAACTGGCCATCCTGTTAGCCAGCGAGGACTCGAGCTACATGCCGGCCCGGATCCTGGTTCTGGGAGGAGACGAGCCCACCAACATCAACACTGAACTGAACACGGTGAGTCTCCTCCACCCTGAAGTTGTGGTGCAGCTCAGCTTGTTCTCTGCTGCAGGATTCTCTAAAACACCAGGGGAAGTTTAATAGTGATGGTTAAAAACAACTTCTCATTAGAATCTTGATTCTTATCTCCCACGAGTCAGAACCGATTCAGAACTGTTAGATGTTTTTTCTAAGTGTTGTTTAAAAGCGTGATGTTGGTGGCAAAGAAAAGGTGTAACTCAGCTGTGAGGGCAGCGCAGCGTCCCGACAATCAACAGCACACGAGCCAGAATATCTCTAAATAATGATGTTTGTGAGACGGACATGAAGTCGGCCACATGTTCGTACTGCTGACGTTAACGGAGTGAAGCAGCGATCAGCAGTGACAGACGAGAGCAGCTGACCAAACACAGAACATTCATCTAACTGATCCTGGTGTGTGTCTGTGTGTATGTTTCTGTGTGTGTGTGTGTGTGTGTGTGTGTATGTCTGTGTGTGTGTCTGTGTGTGTGTGT
>NC_133229.1:31638681-31656247 GCF_040436345.1 Pagrus major
AAAACAAAGACACCGCCGCGGCCTCTTCTTCCTCCTCCTCCTCCTCAGCCAAGCCTAAAGTGAAGAGCAGCAGCAGCATCGCGGGGATCGCCCTCTGTTGGCAGGGAGTAGTACAGCGCCAGGTAAGACCTTCAGTTTACTACTGAATTATTTCTTTAGGATCAAATATATTGATCTTTAAACAGATTTATAATCCCTCTGTTGCTCCAAGTGTACATAATTAAAACGTGACCCCTCCCCTCAGGTGAAGAAGTTTCTGGAGTCGAGCTGCAGTCTGCCGGACTTTGTGGAGCGCTACCGGAGTCTGTACCTGCGGCTGAAGAACGCCATGGAGGAGCTGTTCGGACAGCAGACCGCCTTCGTCCTCGCCCTCCGACACGGCTTCTCCGCCGCCCTGCTGCAGCTGTCCATCCTCAGAGCCATGCACGTACGTCAGCTTCAACTCCGGTTCAGTTTCTGCGCAGCCAATAAAAACCTCCAACACGTTACTGTCCTGAAGAGAGTGAATGTTTCAACCCAACAAGTCTTTATCTGGAATGTTTTTATATATATTTATTTTCTGTCTGTTATATTGGGACTGTGTTTTGTATATCTACGGATGCATCTAACAATTATTTCCAATTTCCATTATCAATCGATCTGTCAATAATTTTCTCTATTATTTGTTTTATAAAGTGTCGAAATTGTGAAAAAAGCTCATCAGAATTTCCCAAAGTCTTCAACAAACAGGCCAAAACCTAAAGACTCTTTATTTTCTGTCATAAACAACAAAGAAAGTTTCAGAAACATTTTTAGTGAACAGAACGTTTCAGAAAACAGGAATCTTGTTGCGTTTTGACTCTTCGGGCCACCGTACTTTAGGATATGACAACAGACATTTTACAGTAAAAAAAAAACAAACAAATGCTGTAAACATGTGAAAGTCCTTCCTGCTGTTTGTGTGAGTCGGGTTCTGTTCAGGTGTTATTGACCTGTTCTGTGTGTGACGTGCAGGTGAGCGAGCGTTTTGCTCAGTACATCGACCAGATGATCCAGGCCAGCGGCGTGGCGTGCGGCAGCGTGGAGACTCTGGAGCGGCTGCAGCAGTTTCTGGAGCCGATGCTCTTCCTGTCGGGCCTGGAGCTCGCCAACACCTTCGAACACTTCTACAGGTGTGAACGCCACGACACCAACACAGCTGACAAACGCTGATGACAGTCTGAACACACCAACAGGACGTTCTCTCTCTCTCTCGCTCTCTGCAGGTACTACCTGGGCGACCGACTGCTGGCCCAGGGGAACGTGTGGTTGGAGAGCGCCGTGATCGATCAGATCGGCAGCTGCTTCCCAAGTCGCTTCCCTCAGCAGATGTTGAAGAACCTGAGCGAGTCGACTGAGCTGCAGCAGGAGTTTCACCTGTACCGGCTGCAGCAGCTGGACCGGAGCCTGCAGGAGCAAGACCAGGTCAGAACAACCCTCAACACTGATTCTACAGGACGGTGAACAGAATCTGAGCTTCTCTGTATCTCCTGCAGCTTTTAGACTGCTCCAGTCTGAGTTTCAGGAGTTTGAGTTTGATGCAGTTTGTCCTTTCGGTGTTGCTGTAGATGATGGAGGAGGAGTGGGCGGAGTCAGATGAGGAGGCGGAGGTCCAGGTTCTGGTTCTGTCTCCGCGCTGCTGGGCTGTCTCCTCGCTCTGCTTCCTGGATGAACCTGTGAAACATTTTCCAACAGAACTCTGCTCGTACCTGAACCAGTTCACCCAGTTCTACAGCCACAGTCAGTACCAGTTCACCAGAGGACGTTCAGTCATCAGCTGTCAGGAGTTACTCACTGTTCTCTCTGTGTGTGTGTGTGTGTGTGTGTGTGTGTGTGTGTGTGTGTGTGTGTGTGTGTGTGTGTGTGTGTGTGTGTGTGTGTGTCTGTCAGGTCAGTACATGTACGGTCTGAGTCACTCGAAGCCTCGTCGGCTGCAGTGGACCTGGCTCGGTCACGCTGAGCTGCAGTTCGGCTGCTGGACGCTTCACGTCTCCACGCTGCAGATGTTCATCCTGCTGCAGTTCAACAGCCACGAGGTCACACACACACACACACACACACACACACACACACACACACACACACACATACACAGTCAGAGAGAAACGCTCAGATTGTGGTCATGGTTACGAGGTGACACTACATCAGTCTCTGATGAGGCGTTTCTCTTCACAGTGAGCTGTTATTCTAATTATCAGTGAAGTATTAGAGTCCAGGTAAACACTGACTGACACGAGTCATGTGCTCCACAGTAGAAGGGGAGAATATATTAATCTGAAGTTAACTCATCACGTGTTGATCTTCTAAAGTCTTAAAAGTTTAGATTTTCTCCCCTGATGTGTTCACTGACAGTCGGCCATCTGTGCGTCTCTGCAGGAGGTTCGAGTGGACGCTCTGCTGGAGGCGACCGGCCTGTCTGCTGCCGTCCTGCTTCAGGCTCTGCTGCCGCTCTTCAGTGAGGGAGGACCGCTGATCTGCAGCCATCCCAACGAGCCCCTCCAGGGTCCGACACTCACAACACACACACACACACACACACACACACACACACACACACACACACACACACACACACACACTGCTGTCCTTCATCCTCCTCGTCCTCCTCTTCTCTGACTCACCCCCCCTCTGTCTGCTCTCAGGTGTGTTGCAGTTAAACCAGCAGGTGGCGTCTCGCAGTCTGGAGGGCGTCCCTGCGTCTGTCCAGCTGCTGCCCAGACAGACGTACCTGAACGTGGACGAAGACGCTGCCGGCACGCTGGAGAGAAAGAGGAACTATATCTACTGTCTGATCGTCCACATCATGAAGCAGGAGAAGGAGATGCACATCGACAACCTGGTCTTCAAGGTCAGAGGTCGCTGAGGCCACGCCCACACTCGTGTAGACACACCTGGACGTGTTCTCAAGCCTAAAAATTTTCATATTAACTCTTCTGAGTCCAGACATGGAACAGAATCATTGAAAACAGACCATTCAGAACTCCCCTGAGAATCTTCATGATTTTAAGTTTTCTCCAGTACCACAGTGATCCAGTGATCGTTGTCTGAACATCCAGGACGACACTGCAGACAGGAAGTGCTAACAGCTCACTCAGCGCACTGAAGAGCCAACAGATGACTTACTTAACAGCTCCCAATGCATCATGGGAACTTTACTTACAAAACTGTACACATTACTTCATGTTTCACTGTGAATATTTTTTTACATTATCAAGACTCAAAGTGTCCCATCAGTCTGTCCTCTAGCGCCCCCTCAGGACAAACATTACACATTTAGACTCTCAGAACAGTTTTTTGTCGGTCCCCTCCAGGTTCTGGACTCGTGTCAGAAGCAGGAAGCCTCTCGCTCTCCGGGCGCAGGACGTTTCAGCTGCAGCACCAGCGACGTGTTGTCCTGCATCATGCACGTCATCAGCAAAGGCTGCGTCCGACGCAACGAGGAGAACCCGCACATCGTGGAGTTCCTGCCAGAGGACCCGTCCACGCCGCAGAAAGGCCAGGCCCAGTTCTCCTTCAGCCGGACCGAGATGAGGAAGGACGCCGCAGACAGCGTAGCCGACATCAGGTGTGAGCGCGACCTTTGACCTCCTTCTGTTTCTGTTATTTAACTTAATTCAGAGCAGCAGTCCTCTTCATCATCATCACCACCCTTGTGTCTGCTTCAGAAGCCTTCCCCTGTTTTCACTGTGTTTTTAAAGGACTGTTCCGCTGTTTCTCCTCGTGTTTTAACACGTTATCACAAAGCTTCCATCGGTTTTCATGTCGGTCAGCAGTCAATCATTTCTCTGTTGTGGTCAGTTGTTTGTATTGAGGAAGTCAGTCGAGGGCAGAAGTTGTTTTCATGGTTAAAACATGTGTAATGCTTCAGTTAACACGTCTGTCATTTCCTGATGATGTCACAGGAAGTTTCCTGGAAAGAGTCCATGATTACAGAGATCTTTGAAGCTCTTTATTATTAATAATCATCAGGACTTTTTATTTCTCATTCAAGTTTAAGTCTTTGCTCAGACACGTCATGTTCTCGCATGTTCTGACCTGCTGAGCACCGACTCAAAGAAAAAAGTGTTATGATAATTAAATCTTATTGATGGATTGAAACTGTACCATCTGTCAATCAATCATTTTTATTTGTATAGCTCCAATTCACAACAGAAGTCGTCTCATGACTCTTTCCACACTGAGCAGGTCTGAACCAGAACACTTTCTCCATTTCCCTCATCATTAAAAACAAACTTCAGGAAACTTTCATGAGATCACTGAGAAATCACAGACACATGAAACGTGAACAAAACTGACCCGCGTTCAGTTTTTCTTCACATTAAAACAGAAGCCAACAGTTAATGAACTAATTAAACTGACGTTCTGTGATTCCTCCAAAATGGCCAAAATGTAAATGTTTAATTTTCTACTCAAAGAAAATAAAGAAGAGATTTAAACTTTGATTGCTGCCTGTTTCCTTATTTTCTAATATCATAATTAATTGATGGCTTTTCAATGTAAGTAATCTTTAAGATTCATAAAGCACCAAAGCTTCAAATGTAACCAAATAAACATTATTACATCACAAACAGAATAATATTAGTAGTAGTGACTGTATTTACAGTGGGTACGGAAAGTATTCAGACCCCTTTAAATTTTTCACTGTTTCATTGCAGCCATTTGCTAAAATCAAAAAAGTTCATTTTATTTCTCATTAATGTACACTCAGCACCCCATCTTGACAGAAAAGAACAAATGTAGAAATTTTTGCAAATTTATTAAAAAAGAAAAACTGAAATATCACATGGTCACAAGTATTCAGACCCTTTGCTCAGTATCGAGTAGAAGCACCCTTTAGAGTCTTCTTGGGAATGATGCAACAAGTTTTTCACAGCTGGATTTGGGGATCCTCTGCCATTCTTCCTCGCAGATCCTCTCCAGTTCCATCAGGTTGGATGGTGAACGTTGGTGGACAGCCATTTTCAGGTCTCTCCAGAGATGCTCAATTGGGTTCAGGTCAGGGCTCTGGCTGGGCCAGTCAAGAATGGTCACAGAGTTGTTCCGAAGCCACGCCTTTGTCATTTTAGCTGTGTGTTAGGGTCATTGTCTTGTTGGAAGGTGAACCTTCGGCCCAGTCTGAGGTCCTGAGCACTCTGGAAGAGGTTTTCTTCCAGGATCTCTCTGTACTTGGCCGCATTCATCTTTCCTTCAATTGCAACCAGTCGTCCTGTCCCTGTAGCTGAAAAACACCCCCATAGCATGTTTCACTGTTGGGATTGTATTGGGCAGGTGATGAGCAGTGCCTGGTTTTCTCCACACATACCGCTTAGAATTAACGCCAAAAAGTTCAATCTTCGTCTCATCAGACCAGAGAATCTTATTTCTCATGGTCTGGGAGTCCTTCATGTGTTTTTTGGCAAACTCTGTGCAGGCTTTCATATGTCTTGCACTGAGGAGAGGCTTCCGTTGGGCCACTCTGCCATAAAGCCCCGACTGGTGGAGGGCTGCAGTGATAGTTGACTTTGTGGAACTTTCTCCCATCTCCCTACTGCATCTCTGGAGCTCAGCCACAGTGATCTTTGGGTTCTTCTTTACCTCTCTCACCAAGGCTCTTCTCCCACGATTGCTCAGTTTGGCTGGACGGCCAGGTCTAGGAAGAGTTCTGGTCGTCCCAAACTTCTTCCATTTAAGGATTATGGAGGCCACTGTGCTCTTAGGAACCTTGAGTGCTGCAGAAATTCTTTTGTAACCTTGGCCAGATCTGTGCCCTGCCACAATTCTGTCTCTGAGCTCCTTGGGCAGTTCCTTCGACCTCATGATTCTCATTTGCTCTGACATGCACTGTGAGCTGTGAGGTCTTATATAGACAGGTGTGTGCCTTTCCTAATCAAGTCCAATCAGTTTAATTAAACACAGCTGGACTCCAATGAAGGAGTAGAACCATCTCGAGGAGGATCAGAAGAAATGGACAGCATGTGAGTTAAATATGAGTGTCACAGCAAAGGGTCTGGATACTTATGACCATGTGATATTTCAGTTTTTCTTTTTTAATAAATTTGCAAAAATTTAGACATTTCTGTTTTTTTCTGTCAAGATGGGGTGCTGAGTGTACATTAATGAGAAATAAAATGAACTTTTTTGATTTTAGCAAATGGCTGCAATGAAACAAAGAGTGAATAATGTAAAGGGGTCTGAATACTTTCCGTACCCACTGTATATTTATGTGTACGACTGCACCACTAAAAGAAGCAAGTTTTAATTCTACGTGAGACGATCAACAGAAACATGAAGAGACGTTCAGTCTTCTGAAGGTTGATGTCAGATCTGATCCGTCGTGACTCTTCTGGAAGCAAAATACAGCGTATACAACTCTGAACCATTAACAGTATTTATTAATTTAATAACTTTATTTCATGATGACGCTCAAACAGACATAAAACCTGTTGATGACAGTCCGTCAGTTGTTGTATTTAATTTTACTGTTTCTGCATGAAACCAAATTAAATTCAGTCCAGCGTGACAATTTTAGCTTATGACGCATATATATATATATATATATATATATATATATATATATATATATATATATATATATATATATATATATATATATATAATATATATATATATAATGTGTGTATATATAATGTGTGTATATGTATATATATATATATGTATGTATATATATGTATATGTATATATATGTATATGTATATATATGTATATATACGTATATATGTGTGTATATATACGTATATGTGTATATACGTATATGTGTATATACATATATGTGTATATACATATATGTGTATATACATATATGTGTATGTATACATATGTATACATACACATATATGTATATACACATATATATACACATATATGTATATACACATATATATACATATATGTGTATATATATATATATATACACATATATATACACATATATGTATACATATATGTGTATATATACATATACATATGTATATATACATATGTATATGTATATATACATATATATATACATATATACATATATACATATGTATATATGTATATATATATATGTGTATATATACATATATATATTTGAATTGAATTATTGAGGAGCAAACATTGTGTCAATGGAGAAATAGGGAAGAAAATGTAAACTTGTTCATTATGTTTAACAAAATAAACATAAAGACATTGAATTCTTGATGGTGTACACACGTTACCATCTTGGTGAGATTGTCTTGTTGAATAGAGTTCACAGCTTGTGTGAACATTTGTGTTACGACCCAGTTAAAGTCAAAGTCCAGGAGACGAGTGGAGTCACAGGACAAACTGAACCCAGAAAAAAAACATCGAGGGAAACGAGAATAAACACAAAACTCACGATAACAGAAATCTAGCCTCCTGTAACTGTGTGTGTGTGTGTGTGTGTGTGTGTGTGTGTGTGTGTGTGTGTGTGTGTGTGTGTGTGTGTGTGTGTGTGTGTGTGTGTGTGTGTGTGTGTGTGTGTGTGTGTTGCAGTCTGATGTCGGCGCCGCGGCAGTTTGAGGACGGAGTTCTGGACGCAGTTCTGTTCTCTATGGGCCGGACGATGACGCAGGAGGAAGTCCGTCAGCTGATGCAGAGGACCGTCCAACAGGTCAGACTTCTGCTCAGGCTGATCCGTTAGACGTGTTACAAACCTCCAGCAGTGTTTGTGATCACGTTGTGTTTGTCAGAACCTTGTTTCATGCATTAACATGTCGTTCGGGTCGTTCGGGTCGTGTCAGACGGGAGAGATCAGAAACACTCATGTTTATGACTCCATCGTTTGTAATCAGGCTCGCTGGATCTTAATCTTTATGTTTTTTGATTACACGTTACTGAAGGTCCAAAGATGGTGCAGACATGCTTTGGACTCTTCTGTATCTGTCTCAGGTGTGTCCAGGTGTCAGACAGGTGATTTGGTCCCTCTCTGTCCTCTCAGGTGTCGGGGACTCTGAGTCTGGACCTGGACCGGGCCGAACACCTGTTGGTTCACTGTAAGTGGAACGTGGACCTGCTGGTGCAGCGCTACACCGACGACCCCGACACCCTCATCATGGCCGCCGGCCTCAAGTTCCGAAACCCTCAGCCGCCGCCGAGCCCCGTGTCCACCTGCCCCGTCTGCCTGGGCCCCCGCAGCACCGCCGCCGAGTCGTTCCCCTCGCTGAGCTGCATGCACTACTGCTGCCAGGTGAGACGCACAGACTGCAGGGTCAGCTGTTGTTCAGACGTTGTTTTAACGTTGTTCTGATGTTTGTGCTGCAGTCGTGCTGGCAGGAGTACCTGACGGCGAGGATCGAACAGAACCTGGTGATGAACTGTAACTGTCCAATCACAGACTGCCAGGCTCAGCCCACCTCACTGTTCTTCCTCAACATTCTCACTGACAAGGACACCATCGCCAAGGTAACGCCAGCCTCCTCTGTCACCATGACAACCTGCCCTCACAGAGTGTAAACAAACAGGTGTGATAGGTTATCAGCTGGTTTGTGTTCTTTGATTTGATGATTTAATTTCTTTATTTGTTTTGTTTCATCTCACCGCTGCCTGTCGATGTTAGAACCTTTATCTGTGATAAAGAGTCCTCGTTGTTGTTGTTGTTGTTGTTGATGATGATGATGATGATGATGATGATGATGATGATGATGATGATGTGTGATGTCTCCTGTGTGTCAGTATGAGAATGCCTTGCTCAGAGGCTACGTGGAGTGCTGCTCCAACCTGACGTGGTGCACCAACCCTCAGGGCTGCGATCAGATCCTCTGCAAGGAGAACATGGGCAGCATGGGGACCTGCTCCAAGTGCTGCTGGTCCTCCTGCTTCAGCTGCAACTTCCCCGAGGTCAGAGGTCACACACACACAGACACACACACACACACACACACACACACACACACACACACACACACACACACACACTCACGAACATGATGAACTAACAGAGTGACGTCTCCCTGCAGGCTCACTACCCGGCCAGCTGCAGCCACATGTCTCAGTGGATGGATGATGGAGGATATTATGAAGGGATGAGTATGGAGGCTCAGAGCAAACATCTCGCCAAGCTCATCTCCAAACGCTGCCCGAGCTGCCAGGCTCAGATCGAGAAGAACGAGGGCTGCCTGCAGTGAGTACACCTGCTGATGATGTCATCACAATACCTGCTGATTAGTAGAGACCAGAGGTGTCACTGTTCAATTTAAACACATTTTCTGCTGACAACAAACACTGAAGATGAAGATGAAGATGATGGTGATGATGGTGATGATGATGGTGATGGTGATGGTGATGGTGATGAAGGTGTCCTCTCTCCTCAGTATGACCTGTGCCAAGTGTAACCACGGTTTCTGCTGGCGGTGTCTGAAACCATGGAAACCAACACACAAAGACTACTACAACTGCTCCGCCATGGTTGGTTCACACACTGTCACACGATCGTCCAATCAGAGACCAACAACACGTCTCACACTCGTGATAATTACGTGTAATAAAGTTTGGCTGAATGTTTAAATGTTTCTCGTGTATCCTGAGTTTTAATGAGTTGTTGTTCATGTTGCAGGTGAGTAAAGCAGCGCGGCAGGAGAAGAAGTTCCAGGACTATAATGAGAGATGCACCTTCCACCACCAGGCCAAGGTACCACACCTGTCCACACCTGTCCACACCTGTGCACACCTGTCCACACCTGTCCACACTGGTCTGAAACATCATAGTCGTCAAGCAGCAGGAAAGCTTTTATTGTGAAGTAACTAGAGTTTGAGGCAGCAGACAGACAGATGGAGGCTGTTCAGACCCGTGTCAACATCTGTCCTGAGTGACCTGATCACAGGTGGACAGCTCTGAGTACAGGTGTGAATGAGACACACTGAGGACATGTTTGAGAGCTGGACATCCAACTACATGTCTGGTCTCCCTGAACCCGTCAGTGTCAGCAGCAGCTGTTTGTGAACACTGACTGTTTCAACTGATCCAACCACTGAACCAGGAACCACAACAGCACCAGACTCCCTTAACAAATGTGTCAGTTTAGTGAGTTGTTGAGTTAAAACAAACTTTATGAACTGTGTGAAACTCTGTCTCTGACTGATTCTGACTTATTTGTTCCTTCTTGTAAATTGAGCAAATGTTCTACATGAACTTCTTTCTGTCTTTGAGTAGAAACATGGAGTCTGTTTGTCCCAGTGATGGACGGGTTTGTTTCATACAGAGCAGGAAGTGACATCACATCACAGGTGGTCACTCACCTGGATGATGATAGCAGGTCTAACCAGCCTCTTGCTAGCATTAGCCTGGGATGCTAACTTGTTGCTAGTTAAATTATTTTTAGCTGTGAGATCAGAACAGGAAGTCTTTTGTTGTGACATCACAGTGATCTGGTGTTAAAGAGCTGCTGTATGATGAAGGTCAGATATCTGCTGAGTCGTCCTCGGCAGCTTCAGCTTGATGACTCAGCGTTTCTCGTCTCTTCAGGATTTTGCCGTCAACCTGGAGAACAAAGTGTCATCCATTAACGAAGCTCTGCAGATGAAGTCTTTGACCTTCGTCATCGACGCCTGTAAAGTCCTCGCTCAGGCTCGAAAGGTATCATCATCTTCATCTTCACCATCTTCATCGTCATCCAGCTGGAAATGACAGGTGTGTTAATGTGCCCTGCTCTGTGTCTGCAGGTGCTGGCCTACTCCTGTGTTTACAGCTACTACAACCAGGAGACGGAGAAGATGGACGTGATGGAGCAGCAGACGGAGGCTCTGGACCTGCACACCAACGCCCTGCAGATCCTGCTGGGTGAGACTCGCCTCTCTTTATTAAAAACTTTCTGCAGCTGGAACTCGTCTTACTGGTGTTACTGGTGCTGACTGGTGCTGTTGTTGTCCTCAGAGGAGACTCTGCTGCAGTGCACTGACCTGGCCTCGTGTGTCCGGCTGCTGAAACCAGAACATCTCAACACCGGACTGGAACTGATCCGACGCATCCAGGAGCGCTTGCTGGCCATCCTGCAGCACTCCACCCAGGTAGAACCAGTCTGAAACTGAGCTGAAACCAGTGCAGTCGGATTTTAAACTGGTGTGAAACCAGTTTTAAAAAAGTCTAAAACCAGTTCACCTCTGAGTTAAAATCCAGTCTTAACCTAAAGCTGCTTCATATCCAATACTAACACAATCTAAAATCATTTAAAGACCAGTTTGATATCAGTCTGAAACCAGTTTGATATCAGTCTGAAACCAGTTTGATATCAGTCTGAAACCAGTTTGATATCAGTCTGAAACCAGTTTGATATCAGTCTGAAACCAGTTTGATATCAGTCTGAAACCAGTTTAAAGTTTGAGATGAGATTCCAGTCGGCCTGATTGAAAAGAGTCTAAAACACATTTAATTAAAACCAGTCTTCACTTTGTTGTGTCTGAACACTAAAGATGGTCTGAAACCAGTCTGAAACCGGTCTGAAACCAGTCTGAAACCAGTCTGAAACCAGTCTAAACCCAGTCTGAAACCAGTCTAAACCCAGTCTATAATCCGTCTGATTAAAAACCAGTTCACCTGAGTTAAAATCCAGTCTTAACCTAAAGCTGCTTCGTATACAATACTAACACAATCTAAAATCATTTAAAGACCAGTTTGATATCAGTCTGAAACCAGTTTGATATCAGTCTGAAACCAGTTTGATATCAGCCTGAAACCAGTTTGATATCTTGGATGAGTTTACACTTGGCCTGATTGAAACCAGTTTGAAAGACAGTTGATTTAAAACCAGTCTTAAACTGGATTATAACCAGTGTGAACCCTTTTTAAATTGTAAACCACATTAATATATTTGTAGCAGTTAAAACCAGTTTGACACCAGTTTAGCTCCACAGGTCAGTTTGCGCCTCCTGCTGGTTTTACACTGAACTTTGTTATTTATTCATCTCGTTAGTGTTCAAGTGTCTGAAGTCTCTCTGCTGTCAAACCAAAGTGGTTGAATTAACTGTGATTCAGCAGAGACGTCAGTCACAGTTTCCTGTTTCTGTCTCATTCAGGACTTCAGGGTTGGTTATCAGTCCAAGAGCAGCCAGGAACCAGAATCCACTCAGGCCTCCAACCTGTCCAACCACACCGACGCCAACAAAGTGTGAGTACGACGCCAAACAACAGGATAATAATCAGTCGGCTCAGACGACTGAATTCACTGTCGACTTCCAGACTGAAAGTTTTTGTTCTCAGGTCCAAGTCGGAGCGAGCGTCGGACTCTGGAGACTCGGATAACAACAACAACACGGGCGAGGAGGGCGGCGAGGAGGCAGAGGACGAGGACGACGAGTACGATGAAGAGTACGTTCCCGAGTGGCACGAGGACTACGACGAGGACGACATCGACGAGGACGACTTCTTCTCCGACGACGACGAGTCCGAGAACCTGGAGAGGGACTTCAGCCCCTTCGACTGAGCCGACAGAAAAAACAAAAACCTCCCAGAGTCGAAGGAAGAGGACGAGTCGGGCACTGCCACGGCCCCGCCCCCTTCCTGACATCATCAGGAAGGACGGGAGACGATTAGAGGGACGTCCTTCACCTGAACCCCAACCCCCCAACCCCCAAACACAGCTGCACTCGCTTCTCCACTTCCTGTATTTTACCTTGTTTTCATAAAGTACGGAAGAAGGCGAGGGTCAAAAATCATGAGCGGAAAAAAGTTCTGACTTTAATTTTTCAATTCTGAGAGAAAAAAAATGAGACTTTCAAAAGAAAATTCTTAGTTTAGTCTTCAAATAATGAAAGTAAAGTTTGGTTCTGTCATTTTTTAACATGAAAATCAGAGTGACGCTATTCTGTTTTGTTCTTTGCACACCAGTCTGAAACCAGTTTAAACCGGTCTAAACACCCAGTCTGAAACCAGATTAAACCAGTCACAACACCCAGTCTGAAACCAGATTAAACCAGTCTAAACACCCAGTCTGAAACCAGATTAAACCAGCCACAACACCCAGTCTGAAACCAGATTAAACCAGCCACAACACCCAGTCTGAAACCAGATTAAACCAGCCACAACACCCAGTCTGAAACCAGATTAAACCAGTCTAAACACCCAGTCTGAAACCAGATTAAACCAGCTACAACACCCAGTCTGAAACCAGATTAAACCGGTCTAAACACCCAGTCTGAAACCAGTTTAAACCAGTCTAAACACCCAGTCTGAAACCAGTTTAAACCAGTCTAAACACCCAGTCTGAAACCAGTTTAAAGACCCAGTCTGAAACCAGATTAAACCAGTCTAAACACCCAGTCTGAAACCAGATTAAACCAGTCTAAACACCCGGTCTGAAACCAGATTAAACCAGTATAAACACCCAGTCTGAAACCAGTTTAAACCAGTCTAAACACCCAGTCTGAAACCAGATTAAACCAGTCTAAACACCCAGTCTGAAACCAGATTAAACCAGTCTAAACACCCAGTTTGAAACCAGATTAAACCAGTATAAACACCCAGTCTGAAACCAGTTTAAACCAGTCTAAACACCCAGTCTGAAACCAGTTTAAAGACCCAGTCTGAAACCAGATTAAACCAGTCTAAACACCCAGTCTGAAACCAGTTTAAAGACCCAGTCTGAAACCAGTTTAAACCAGTATAAACACCCAGTCTGAAACCAGTTTAAACCAGTCTAAACACCCAGTCTGAAACCAGATTAAACCAGTCTAAACACCCAGTCTGAAACCAGATTAAACCAGTCTAAACACCCAGTTTGAAACCAGATTAAACCAGTATAAACACCCAGTCTGAAACCAGTTTAAACCAGTCTAAACACCCAGTCTGAAACCAGTTTAAAGACCCAGTCTGAAACCAGATTAAACCAGTCTAAACACCCAGTCTGAAACCAGTCTAAACTCAGTCTGAACCAGTTTGAATGTTTGATTTTTATTTTTTATAAATCCGACGTGAATTTAAAAACAGATTGTTTGTGATCTCAGAACTTTTTGTCCTTTTTGTTTTTGGCCCAATGTGTCTTCTGTACTGAACCAGCTCGGCTCTGTCCTGGTTCTGGGTCTGGGTCTGGCCCTCGGTGGTTTGGTGTCCGACAGCGATGATGAAGGATCTGTTCCAGAGGAAGTCTGTTAGTTTGTGTTTGTTTCCTGCTTTGTGCTGAGACGAGTCCAGAAACAGAACTGCCGGTCCTCCGTCGTCCATCTTTAAACCCGTTGGTGTCATCACACGTTCTGCCTTGATTTCTTTGATGATGGAAGTTGCCTTCGCTTGAGTTTAAAGAAGAGTAGAGATGATTAAACTGCATCACTTCCTCTGTAACTGTTTCACATTTAGAGTTACTCAACAGTTTTTTTACATGTTTGTAGCGTCGGATGTTTCTGAAGAGATTCTGACGTCTGTAGGATCTGTAACTTCTGACATCAGCCTCTGAAGTATCACTGCAATAACTGATCGATCGATTATCGGCTCACCGTCGCGTCATTTGCTGAGCAAAGACTCCGTCGCCTGCTCTGTTTTCTGTCTTTCAAAAGGACGTCGAAAGAGATTTCTGGTTTGTGGTCGCTCTGCGGGAGTCGAGGGAAAGATGATATTCCAACTTTTGCTGTAATTTTGAGAGATCCTATATTCATATTGTTGATGTTCTATAATGTTCTTTCTGGTTTCTTTGCTGTCGTCGAGCGACTTCAGCAGCAAACTAAATAAATAAAAGCTTTTTCTGCTACGCTGCAGGACGCCTCTGCTTTCATGCTCAAATCAAAGTCTTTATTTCAGCCTGTAAACGTCCTTCACTCCTGGTAGTGGTGACGTTTAAGTCATGTGACCGTGATGTCGTCTGTTTGTAGCCTAGCATTAGCTTTTTACTGCTACACATTTAATTTACCTTCAAACATCACAGAGTGGAGTTCATCTGTGGAGATTATCTGAAGGATCAGAAACTTGTGTTTGACACACAGATTATCTTCTGTGATAATCCAGAATGTAGTTTTGTGTTAAACCGCTCAGTGAACATCGTCTATAAATCCAACATGGCGGCTGAAGGTCCTGCCTGTCTATCAACACTTTCCTGATTTGAAGGTTAAACTTGTTCTACGACACATTTAAAATGATCATCACAGATGATTATTACATATATAAATGCAGTGCTGCACCTGTGTGAGTGATCTCATTAATATTAATCAGATTCTTCCACCTGGTGTTTAAACAGACTCGTGCTGCCTGCAGTCTGCATGCTGTGTGTTTTCTGACCACAAGGTGTCGCTGTTCACTCTAAGACATCATAAATCAAACGGGCTCATGAATTAATGATGAGTTAATAAAACAGAGAGTGATGGATCCTCAGATCAGATGGAGATCATTTTAATCCACAGGATCAATGAAGTCTCATTTACATCTATAATAATACGTCATAATGTATTTGTTCATAGTGTTTTGTATCATTCATCTGAATCTGAAAGTTTTACAATTAATGTTGAGTAAAAAGTAAAATACTTGTCTCCAAAGTGTCGTGGAGAGGAAGTATAAAGTAGCAGGATTTGGAAATACTAAAGTACAAGTACCTCAAAATTGTACTTAAGTTCAGTAAATGTACAGTTACTCTCCAGCTGTGTGCTGTTGGCTGCAGGAGTCACGAACAGACACACGTGTTAGTAACATCTGTAACACACGGGACATGTAAAGGACTCACACAGATCGTCAGCCCAGAGCTGACAGACGGCTCCTCTGGCCTCCAGCTGCTCATTAAACTCAAGCTGATTGTTATTTCACTTCAGTTAGAAATGATTTGCTGTTGTTTATAAACACTGTTCACAGTCTCTTAATAAATGGTTTCTAATTAATGTCACTGTTAGGAAGTCAACACAGTTATTGTTGTCTTAGGTTATTAAATGTGCCATTTATTACTGATGAATGACCCATCGTTTATTACTGATGAATGATCCATCGTTTATTACTGATCTTATCATCAGTGTTCTGGCTGGTGAAAACATTGAGCTGCTTTCCTTCAGTCTGAACTCTCAACACACGTTTATTCAAATATCTGCAGAAATGATCAAAATATAAATGTAAATGTAAATGTAAATTCATATAAAATGTCTCTTAGTGTCGTTCACTCTGGTACATGTTCCTGTGACAAATCCTCCTCCTCCTCCTCCTCCTCCTCCTTCTCGTCCTCCTCCTCCTCCACCTCCTCCTCCTCCACCTCCTCCTCCTCCTCCTCCTCCTCCTTCACGTCCTCCCCCACCACCTCCTCCTTCTCGTCCTCCACCTCCACCTCCTCCTCCTCCTTCTCATCCTCCTCCTCCTCCACCTCCTCCTCCTCCTTCTCGTCCTCCTCCTCCTCCACCTCCTCCTCCTCCTCCACCTCCTCCTCCTCCTTCTCATCCTCCTCCACCTCCTCCTCCTCCTTCTCATCCCCCTCCTCCTCCACCTCCTCCTTCTCGTCCTCCTCCTCGTCCTCCTCCCCCTCCTCCTCCCCCATCACCTCCCCCTCCTCCTCCTCCTCACAGCTCTGAAACAATCCTCGGAAATGACCCCCACCCACAGAGCCAGCCGACTCCCCCTCCCCCAGTGGAAAGTGTGCAGCTCCGTCAGCCTGGACAGGAACCGTCAGCTCCCTCCGTCTCTCCGTCCTTCACTCCACTTTAATTCAGTTTCATCTGCTTCAGTAAAAGTGTCAGAGTGAGACATCTTCATATTCTCACTGCCTGTTCACAAACAACAGGAGGAGATGAACCCTCTGATGGTCGTCAGCAGCCTGACAGGAGGGACGTCCTTCACCTGAACCCCATGTCTGAACAAACCGCTGCTCTCACTGTGTCTCTGTGTTTCTCTTGTGTCACTGTGTTTCTCTTGTGTTTCTCTTGTGTTTCTCTTGTGTTTCTCTTGTGTCACTGTGTTTCTCTTGTGTTTCTCTTGTGTTTCTCTTGTGTTTCTCTTGTGTCACTGTGTTTCTCTTGTGTTTCTCTTGTGTTTCTCTTGTGTTTCTCTTGTGTTTCTCTTGTGTTTCTCTTGTGTTTCTCTTGTGTCACTGTGTTTCTCTTGTGTTTCTCTTGTGTTTCTCTTGTGTTTCTCTGGTGTTTCTCTTGTGTTACCTTCCTCCTGGTTCTTTCTGTGTAGTTTCTGTTGGCTGGCAGCCGATCGATTAACAAAAATCTGCAGCAGCTGCCAAAATGTAAGTTACTGTGGTGAGGAGCCTTGTTTTGCTGCTAAAACCTGATTTTCCCTTTAACCCTGAAACAAAGTGTTCACCCTCAAAACTGAAGATTGTCGTCACACAACTGAACGTTTTTAACAGCACACAGAAAGGAAGGAGGCCGTTCCTCCTGCAGCTCGGTGGATTTCCTCTGTTCTTATCACTTCCACAGGAAGACGAGACGGACAGAGAGCGAGGGAAGGAGTGAAGGAGGAGTTTATCAAGAGGCTGTTCAGACCTGCTGCTAGTGTCCATCGACCTCAGTGATGTGATGTCACTTCCTGCTCTGTATGAAACAAACCCGTCCATCACTGGGACAAACAGACGCCATGTTTCTACTCAAACACAGAAAGAAGTTCATGCAGAACATTTGCTGAATTTACAAGAAGGAACAAATAAGTCAG
>NC_133229.1:31656347-31751347 GCF_040436345.1 Pagrus major
CTCAAGTATTATATGTACACTCAGCACCCCATCTTGACAGAAAAGAACAAATGTAGAAATTTTTGCAAATTTATTAAAAAGAAAAACTGAAATATCACATGGTCACAAGTATCCAGACCCTTTGCTCAGTATCGAGTAGAAGCACCCTTTAGAGTCTTCTTGGGAATGATGCAACAAGTTTTTCACACCTGGATTGGGGATCCTCTGCCATTCTTCCTTGCAGATCCTCTCCAGTTCCATGTGGATGGTGAACGTTGGTGGACAGCCATTTCAGGTCTCTCCAGAGATGCTCAATTGGGTTCAGGTCAGGGCTCTGGCTGGGCCAGTCAAGAATGGTCACAGAGTTGTTCCGAAGCCACGCCTTGTCATTTTAGCTGTGTGCTTAGGGTCATTGTCTTGTTGGAAGGTGAACCTTCGGCCCAGTCTGAGGTCCTGAGCACTCTGGAAGAGGTTTTCTTCCAGGATCTCTCTGTACTTGGCCGCATTCATCTTTCCTTCAATTGCAACCAGTCGTCCTGTCCCTGTAGCTGAAAAACACCCCCGTAGCATGTTTCACTGTTGGGATTGTATGGGCAGGTGATGAGCAGTGCCTGGTTTTCTCCACACATACCGCTTAGAATTAACGCCGAAAAGTTCAATCTTCGTCTCATCAGACCAGAGAATCTTATTTCTCATGGTCTGGGAGTCCTTCATGTGTTTTTGGCAAACTCTGTGCGGCTTTCATATGTCTTGCACTGAGGAGAGGCTTCCGTTGGGCCACTCTGCCATAAAGCCCCGACTGGTGGAGGCTGCAGTGATAGTTGACTTGTGGAACTTTCTCCCATCTCCCTCCTGCATCTCTGGAGCTCAGCCACAGTGATCTTTGGGTTCTTCTTTACCTCTCTCACCAAGGCTCTCTCCCGACTTGCTCAGTTTGGCTGGACGGCCAGGTCTAGGAAGAGTTCTGGTCGTTTAAGGATTATGGAGGCCACTGTGCTCTTAGGAACCTTGAGTGCTGCAGAAATTCTTTTGTAACCTTGGCCAGATCTGTGCCCTGCCACAATTCTGTCTCTGAGCTCCTTGGGCAGTTCCTTCGACCTCATGATTCTCATTTGCTCTGACATGCACTGTGAGCTGGAAGGTCTTATATAGACAGGTGTGTGCCTTTCCTAATCAAGTCCAATCAGTTTAATTAAACACAGCTGGACTCCAATGAAGGAGTAGAACCATCTCGAGGAGGATCAGAAGAAATGGACAGCATGTGAGTTAAATATGAGTGTCACAGCAAAGGGTCTGGATACTTGTGACCATGTGATATTTCAGTTTTTCTTTTTAATAAATTTGCAAAAATTTCTACATTTCTGTTTTTTTCTGTCAAGATGGGGTGCTGAGTGTACATTAATGAGAAATAAAATGAACTTTTTTGATTTTAGCAAATGGCTGCAATGAAACAAAGAGTGAATAATGTAAAGGGGTCTGAATACCTTCCGTACCCACTGTATATTTATGTGTACGACTGCACCACTAAAAGAAGCAAGTTTTAATTCTACGTGAGACGATCAACAGAAACATGAAGAGACGTTCAGTCTTCTGAAGGTTGATGTCAGATCTGATCCGTCGTGACTCTTCTGGAAGCAAAATACAGCGTATACAACTCTGAACCATTAACAGTATTTATTAATTTAATAACTTTATTTCATGATGACGCTCAAACAGACATAAAACCTGTTGATGACAGTCGTCGGTTGTTGTATTTAATTTACTGTTTCTGCATGAAACCAAATTAAATTCAGTCCAGCGTGACAATTTTAGCTTTTTGAGACATTTGACGTGTGTATATATATGTATATATACGTATATATATATACATATACGTATATATACATATATGTGTATATACACGTATATATACATATATGTGTATATACATATACGTGTATATACATATACGTGTATATACATATATGTGTATATACATATATGTATATACACATATATGTATATACACATATATGTGTATATATATATATATATTTGAATTGAATTATTGAGGAGCAAACATTGTGTCAATGGAGAAATAGGGAAGAAAATGTAAACTTGTTCATTATGTTTAACAAAATAAACATAAAGACATTGAATTCTTGATGGTGTACACACGTTACCATCTTGGTGAAATTGTCTTGTTGAATAGAGTTCACAGCTTGTGTGAACATTTGTGTTACGACCCAGTTAAAGTCAAAGTCCAGGAGACGAGTGGAGTCACAGGACAAACTGAACCCAGAAAAAAAACATCGAGGGAAACGAGAATAAACACAAAACTCACGATAACAGAAATCTAGCCTCCTGTAACTGTGTGTGTGTGTGTGTGTGTGTGTGTGTGTGTGTTGCAGTCTGATGTCGGCGCCGCGGCAGTTTGAGGACGGAGTTCTGGACGCAGTTCTGTTCTCTATGGGCCGGACGATGACGCAGGAGGAAGTCCGTCAGCTGATGCAGAGGACCGTCCAACAGGTCAGACTTCTGCTCAGGCTGATCCGTTAGACGTGTTACAAACCTCCAGCAGTGTTTGTGATCACGTTGTGTTTGTCAGAACCTTGTTTCATGCATTAACATGTCGTTCGGGTCGTTCGGGTCGTGTCAGACGGGAGAGATCAGAAACACTCATGTTTATGACTCCATCGTTTGTAATCAGGCTCGCTGGATCTTAATCTTTATGTTTTTTGATTACAAGTTACTAAAGGTCCAAAGATGGTGCAGACATGCTTTGGACTCTTCTGTATCTGTCTCAGGTGTGTCCAGGTGTCAGACAGGTGATTTGGTCCCTCTCTGTCCTCTCAGGTGTCGGGGACTCTGAGTCTGGACCTGGACCGGGCCGAACACCTGTTGGTTCACTGTAAGTGGAACGTGGACCTGCTGGTGCAGCGCTACACCGACGACCCCGACACCCTCATCATGGCCGCCGGCCTCAAGTTCCGAAACCCTCAGCCGCCGCCGAGCCCCGTGTCCACCTGCCCCGTCTGCCTGGGCCCCCGCAGCACCGCCGCCGAGTCGTTCCCCTCGCTGAGCTGCATGCACTACTGCTGCCAGGTGAGACGCACAGACTGCAGGGTCAGCTGTTGTTCAGACGTTGTTTTAACGTTGTTCTGATGTTTGTGCTGCAGTCGTGCTGGCAGGAGTACCTGACGGCGAGGATCGAACAGAACCTGGTGATGAACTGTAACTGTCCAATCACAGACTGCCAGGCTCAGCCCACCTCACTGTTCTTCCTCAACATTCTCACTGACAAGGACACCATCGCCAAGGTAACGCCAGCCTCCTCTGTCACCATGACAACCTGCCCTCACAGAGTGTAAACAAACAGGTGTGAAAGGTTATCAGCTGGTTTGTGTTCTTTGATTTGATGATTTAATTTCTTTATTTGTTTTGTTTCATCTCACCGCTGCCTGTCCATGTTAGAACCTTTATCTGTGATAAAGAGTCCTCGTTGTTGTTGTTGATGATGATGATGATGATGATGATGATGATGATGATGATGATGATGATGTGTGATGTCTCCTGTGTGTCAGTATGAGAATGCCTTGCTCAGAGGCTACGTGGAGTGCTGCTCCAACCTGACGTGGTGCACCAACCCTCAGGGCTGCGATCAGATCCTCTGCAAGGAGAACATGGGCAGCATGGGGACCTGCTCCAAGTGCTGCTGGTCCTCCTGCTTCAGCTGCAACTTCCCCGAGGTCAGAGGTCACACACACACAGACACACACACACACACACACACACACACACACACACACACACACACACACACTCACAAACATGATGAACTAACAGAGTGACGTCTCCCTGCAGGCTCACTACCCGGCCAGCTGCAGCCACATGTCTCAGTGGATGGATGATGGAGGATATTATGAAGGGATGAGTATGGAGGCTCAGAGCAAACATCTCGCCAAGCTCATCTCCAAACGCTGCCCGAGCTGCCAGGCTCAGATCGAGAAGAACGAGGGCTGCCTGCAGTGAGTACACCTGCTGATGATGTCATCACAATACCTGCTGATTAGTAGAGACCAGAGGTGTCACTGTTCAATTTAAACACATTTTCTGCTGACAACAAACACTGAAGATGAAGATGAAGATGATGGTGATGATGGTGATGATGATGGTGATGGTGATGGTGATGAAGGTGTCCTCTCTCCTCAGTATGACCTGTGCCAAGTGTAACCACGGTTTCTGCTGGCGGTGTCTGAAACCATGGAAACCAACACACAAAGACTACTACAACTGCTCCGCCATGGTTGGTTCACACACTGTCACACGATCGTCCAATCAGAGACCAACAACACGTCTCACACTCGTGATAATTACGTGTAATAAAGTTTGGCTGAATGTTTAAATGTTTCTCGTGTATCCTGAGTTTTAATGGGTTGTTGTTCATGTTGCAGGTGAGTAAAGCAGCGCGGCAGGAGAAGAAGTTCCAGGATTATAATGAGAGATGCACCTTCCACCACCAGGCCAAGGTACCACACCTGTGCACACCTGTCCACACCTGTGCACACCTGTCCACACCTGTCCACACTGGTCTGAAACATCATAGTCGTCAAGCAGCAGGAAAGCTTTTATTGTGAAGTAACTAGAGTTTGAGGCAGCAGACAGACAGATGGAGGCTGTTCAGACCCGTGTCAACATCTGTCCTGAGTGACCTGATCACAGGTGGACAGCTCTGAGTACAGGTGTGAATGAGACACACTGAGGACATGTTTGAGAGCTGGACATCCAACTACATGTCTGGTCTCCCTGAACCCGTCAGTGTCAGCAGCAGCTGTTTGTGAACACTCTGACTGTTTCAACTGATCCAACCACTGAACCAGGAACCACAACAGCACCAGACTCCCTTAACAAATGTGTCAGTTTAGTGAGTTGTTGAGTTAAAACAAACTTTATGAACTGTGTGAAACTCTGTCTCTGACTGATTCTGACTTATTTGTTCCTTCTTGTAAATTCAGCAAATGTTCTACATGAACTTCTTTCTGTCTTTGAGTAGAAACATGGAGTCTGTTTGTCCCAGTGATGGACGGGTTTGTTTCATATAGAGCAGGAAGTGACATCGCATCACAGGTGGTCACTCACCTGGATGATGATAGCAGGTCTAACCAGCCTCTTGCTAGCATTAGCCTGGGATGCTAACTTGTTGCTAGTTAAATTATTTTTAGCTGTGAGATCAGAACAGGAAGTCTTTTGTTGTGACATCACAGTGATCTGGTGTTAAAGAGCTGCTGTATGATGAAGGTCAGATATCTGCTGAGTCGTCCTCAGCAGCTTCAGCTTGATGACTCGGCGTTTCTCGTCTCTTCAGGATTTTGCCGTCAACCTGGAGAACAAAGTGTCGTCCATTAACGAAGCTCTGCAGATGAAGTCTTTGACCTTCGTCATCGACGCCTGTAAAGTCCTCGCTCAGGCTCGAAAGGTATCATCATCTTCATCTTCACCATCTTCATCGTCATCCAGCTGGAAATGACAGCTGTGTTAATGTGCCCTGCTCTGTGTCTGCAGGTGCTGGCCTACTCCTGTGTTTACAGCTACTACAACCAGGAGACGGAGAAGATGGACGTGATGGAGCAGCAGACGGAGGCTCTGGACCTGCACACCAACGCCCTGCAGATCCTGCTGGGTGAGACTCACCTCTCTTTATTAAAAACTTTCTGCAGCTGGAACTCGTCTTACTGGTGTTACTGGTGCTGACTGGTGCTGTTGTTGTCCTCAGAGGAGACTCTGCTGCAGTGCACTGACCTGGCCTCGTGTGTCCGGCTGCTGAAACCAGAACATCTCAACACCGGACTGGAACTGATCCGACGCATCCAGGAGCGCTTGCTGGCCATCCTGCAGCACTCCACCCAGGTAGAACCAGTCTGAAACTGAGCTGAAACCAGTGCAGTCTGATTTTAAACTGGTGTGAAACCAGTTTTAAAAAAGTCTAAAACCAGTTCACCTCTGAGTTAAAATCCAGTCTTAACCTAAAGCTGCTTCATATCCAATACTAACACACTCTAAAATCATTTAAAGACCAGTTTGATATCAGTCTGAAACCAGTTTGATATCAGTCTGAAACCGGTTTGATATCAGTCTGAAACCAGTTTGATATCAGTCTGAAACCAGTTTGATATCAGTCTGAAACCAGTTTAAAGTTTGAGATGAGTTTCCAGTCGGCCTGATTGAAAAGAGTCTAAAACACATTTAATTAAAACCAGTCTTCACTTTGTTGTGTCTGAACACTAAAGATGGTCTGAAACCAGTCTGAAACCAGTCTGAAACCAGTCTAAACCCAGTCTGAAACCAGTCTAAACCCAGTCTATAATCCGTCTGATTAAAAACCAGTTCACCTGAGTTAAAATCCAGTCTTAACCTAAAGCTGCTTCGTATACAATACTAACACAATCTAAAATCATTTAAAGACCAGTTTGATATCAGTCTGAAACCAGTTTGATATCAGTCTAAAACCAGTTTGATATCAGCCTGAAACCAGTTTGATATCTTGGATGAGTTTACACTCGGCCTGATTGAAACCAGTTTGAAAGACAGTTGATTTAAAACCAGTCTTAAACTGGATTATAACCAGTGTGAACCCTTTTTAAATTGTAAACCACATTAATATATTTGTAGCAGTTAAAACCAGTTTGACACCAGTTTAGCTCCACCAGTCAGTTTGCGCCTCCTGCTGGTTTTACACTGAACTTTGTTATTTATTCATCTCGGTAGTGTTCAAGTGTCTGAAGTCTCTCTGCTGTCAAACCAAAGTGGTTGAATTAACTGTGATCCAGCAGAGACGTCAGTCACAGTTTCCTGTTTCTGTCTCATTCAGGACTTCAGGGTTGGTTATCAGTCCAAGAGCAGCCAGGAACCAGAATCCACTCAGGCCTCCAACCTGTCCAACCACACCGACGCCAACAAAGTGTGAGTACGACGCCAAACAACAGGATAATAATCAGTCGGCTCAGACGACTGAATTCACTGTCGACTTCCAGACTGAAAGTTTTTGTTCTCAGGTCCAAGTCGGAGCGAGCGTCGGACTCTGGAGACTCGGATAACAACAACAACACGGGCGAGGAGGGCGGCGAGGAGGCAGAGGACGAGGACGACGAGTACGATGAAGAGTACGTTCCCGAGTGGCACGAGGACTACGACGAGGACGACATCGACGAGGACGACTTCTTCTCCGACGACGACGAGTCCGAGAACCTGGAGAGGGACTTCAGCCCCTTCGACTGAGCCGACAGAAAAAACAAAAACCTCCCAGAGTCGAAGGAAGAGGACGAGTCGGGCACTGCCACGGCCCCGCCCCCTTCCTGACATCATCAGGAAGGACAGGAGACGATTAGAGGGACGTCCTTCACCTGAACCCCAACCCCCCAACCCCCAAACACAGCTGCACTCGCTTCTCCACTTCCTGTATTTTACCTTGTTTTCATAAAGTACGGAAGAAGGCGAGGGTCAAAAATCATGAGCGGAAAAAAGTTCTGACTTTAATTTTTCAATTCTGAGAGAAAAAAAATGAGACTTTCAAAAGAAAATTCTTAGTTTAGTCTTCAAATAATGAAAGTAAAGTTTGGTTCTGTCATTTTTTAACATGAAAATCAGAGTGACGCTATTCTGTTTTGTTCTTTGCACACCAGTCTGAAACCAGTTTAAACCGGTCTAAACACCCAGTCTGAAACCAGATTAAACCAGTCACAACACCCAGTCTGAAACCAGATTAAACCAGTCTAAACACCCAGTCTGAAACCAGATTAAACCAGCCACAACACCCAGTCTGAAACCAGATTAAACCAGCCACAACACCCAGTCTGAAACCAGATTAAACCAGCCACAACACCCAGTCTGAAACCAGATTAAACCAGTCTAAACACCCAGTCTGAAACCAGATTAAACCAGCTACAACACCCAGTCTGAAACCAGATTAAACCGGTCTAAACACCCAGTCTGAAACCAGTTTATACCGGTCTAAACCCCCAGTCTGAAACCAGTTTAAACCAGTCTAAACACCCAGTCTGAAACCAGTTTAAACCAGTCTAAACACCCAGTCTGAAACCAGTTTAAAGACCCAGTCTGAAACCAGATTAAACCAGTCTAAACACCCAGTCTGAAACCAGATTAAACCAGTCTAAACACCCAGTCTGAAACCAGATTAAACCAGTATAAACACCCAGTCTGAAACCAGTTTAAACCAGTCTAAACACCCAGTCTGAAACCAGATTAAACCAGTCTAAACATCCAGTCTGAAACCAGATTAAACCAGTCTAAACACCCAGTCTGAAACCAGTTTAAACCAGTCTAAACACCCAGTCTGAAACCAGTTTAAAGACCCAGTCTGAAACCAGATTAAACCAGTCTAAACACCCAGTCTGAAACCAGTTTAAAGACCCAGTCTGAAACCAGTTTAAACCAGTATAAACACCCAGTCTGAAACCAGTTTAAACCAGTCTAAACTCAGTCTGAACCAGTTTGAATGTTTGATTTTTATTTTTTATAAATCCGACGTGACTTTAAAAACAGATTGTTTGTGATCTCAGAACTTTTTGTCCTTTTTGTTTTTGGCCCAATGTGTCTTCTGTACTGAACCAGCTCGGCTCTGTCCTGGTTCTGGGTCTGGGTCTGGCCCTCGGTGGTTTGGTGTCCGACAGCGATGATGAAGGATCTGTTCCAGAGGAAGTCTGTTAGTTTGTGTTTGTTTCCTGCTTTGTGCTGAGACGAGTCCAGAAACAGAACTGCCGGTCCTCCGTCGTCCATCTTTAAACCCGTTGGTGTCATCACACGTTCTGCCTTGATTTCTTTGATGATGGAAGTTGCCTTCGCTTGAGTTTAAAGAAGAGTAGAGATGATTAAACTGCATCACTTCCTCTGTAACTGTTTCACATTTAGAGTTACTCAACAGTTTTTTTACATGTTTGTAGCGTCGGATGTTTCTGAAGAGATTCTGACGTCTGTAGGATCTGTAACTTCTGACATCAGCCTCTGAAGTATCACTGCAATAACTGATCGATCGATTATCGGCTCACCGTCGCGTCATTTGCTGAGCAAAGACTCCGTCGCCTGCTCTGTTTTCTGTCTTTCAAAAGGACGTCGAAAGAGATTTCTGGTTTGTGGTCGCTCTGCGGGAGTCGAGGGAAAGATGATATTCCAACTTTTGCTGTAATTTTGAGAGATCCTATATTCATATTGTTGATGTTCTATAATGTTCTTTCTGGTTTCTTTGCTGTCGTCGAGCGACTTCAGCAGCAAACTAAATAAATAAAAGCTTTTTCTGCTACGCTGCAGGACGCCTCTGCTTTCATGCTCAAATCAAAGTCTTTATTTCAGCCTGTAAACGTCCTTCACTCCTGGTAGTGGAGACGTTTAAGTCATGTGACCGTGATGTCGTCTGTTTGTAGCCTAGCATTAGCTTTTTACTGCTACACATTTAATTTACCTTCAAACATCACAGAGTGGAGTTCATCTGTGGAGATTATCTGGATGAACAAAACCTGGAAGGATCAGAAACTTGTGTTTGACACACAGATTATCTTCTGTGATAATCCAGAATGTAGTTTTGTGTTAAACCGCTCAGTGAACATCGTCTATAAATCCAACATGGCGGCTGAAGGTCCTGCCTGTCTATCAACACTTTCCTGATTTGAAGGTTAAAGATGTAAACTTGTTCTACGACACATTTAAAATGATCATCACAGGTGATTCTCACACATATAAATGCAGTGCTGCACCTGTGTGAGTGATCTCATTAATATTAATCAGATTCTTCCACCTGGTGTTTAAACAGACTCGTGCTGCCTGCAGTCTGCATGCTGTGTCTTCTGACCACAAGGTGTCGCTGTTCGCTCTAAGACATCATAAATCAAACGGGCTCATGAATTAATGATGAGTTAATAAAACAGAGAGTGATGGATCCTCAGATCAGATGGAGATCATTTTAATCCACAGGATCATTTACATCTATAATAATACGTCATAATGTATTTGTTCATAGTGTTTTGTATCATTCATCTGAATCTGAAAGTTTTACAATTAATGTTGAGTAAAAAGTAAAATACTTGTCTCCAAAGTGTCGTGGAGAGGAAGTATAAAGTAGCAGGATTTGGAAATACTAAAGTACAAGTACCTCAAAATTGTACTTAAGTTCAGTAAATGTACAGTTACTCTCCAGCTGTGTGCTGTTGGCTGCAGGAGTCACGAACAGACACACAGACACACGTGTTAGTAACATCTGTAACACACGGGACATGTAAAGGACTCACACAGATCGTCAGCCCAGAGCTGACAGACGGCTCCTCCGGCCTCCAGCTGCTCATTAAACTCAAGCTGATTGTTATTTCACTTCAGTTAGAAATGATTTGCTGTTGTTTATAAACACTGTTCACAGTCTCTTAATAAATGGTTTCTAATTAATGTCACTGTTAGGAAGTCAACACAGTTATTGTTGTCTTCAGTTATTAAATGTGCCATTTATTACTGATGAATGATCCATCGTTTATTACTGATGAATGATCCATCGTTTATTACTGATGAATGATCCATCGTTTATTACTGATCTTATCATCAGTGTTCTGGCTGGTGAAAACATTGAGCTGCTTTCCTTCAGTCTGAACTCTCAACACACGTTTATTCAAATATCTGCAGAAATGATCAAAATATAAATGTAAATGTAAATGTAAATTCATATAAAATGTCTCTTAGTGTCGTTCACTCTGGTACATGTTCCTGTGACAAATCCTCCTCCTCCTCCTCCTCCTCCTCCTTCACGTCCTCCCCCACCACCTCCTCCTTCTCGTCCTCCACCTCCACCTCCTCCTTCTCATCCTCCTCCACCTCCACCTCCTCCTTCTCATCCTCCTCCTCCTCCACCTCCTCCTTCTCGTCCTCCCCCACCACCTCCTCCACCTCCTCCTTCTCGTCCTCCCCCCCCACCTCCTCCACCTCCTCCTTCTCGTCCTCCTCCTCCTCCACCTCCTCCTCCTCGTCCTCCTCCACCTCCTCCTTCTCGTCCTCCTCCACCTCCTCCCCCACCACCTCCTCCTCCTCCCCCTCCTCCTCCCCCATCACCTCCCCCTCCTCCTCCTCCTCCTCACAGCTCTGAAACAATCCTCGGAAATGACCCCCACCCACAGAGCCGGCCGACTCCCCCTCCCCCAGTGGAAAGTGTGCAGCTCCGTCAGCCTGGACAGGAACCGTCAGCTCCCTCCGTCTCTCCGTCCTTCACTCCACTTTAATTCAGTTTCATCTGCTTCAGTAAAAGTGTCAGAGTGAGACATCTTCATATTCTCACTGCCTGTTCACAAACAACAGGAGATGAACCCTCTGATGGTCGTCAGCAGCCTGACAGGAGGGACGTCCTTCACCTGAACCCCATGTCTGAACAAACCGCTGCTCTCACTGTGTCTCTGTGTTTCTCTTGTGTTTCTCTTGTGTTTCTCTTGTGTTTCTCTTGTGTTTCTCTTGTGT
Organism: Pagrus major; assembly: GCF_040436345.1. NCBI lineage: Eukaryota > Metazoa > Chordata > Actinopteri > Spariformes > Sparidae > Pagrus > Pagrus major. The sequence goes on from NC_133229.1 coordinate 31,667,805, forward strand.
TTCTCTTGTGTTTCTCTTGTGTCACTGTGTTTCTCTTGTGTTACTGTGTTTCTCTTGTGTTTCTCTTGTGTTTCTCTTGTGTCACTGTGTTTCTCTTGTGTGTCACTGTGTTTCTCTTGTGTTTCTCTTGTGTTTCTCTTGTGTTACCTTCCTCCTGGTTCTTTCTGTGTAGTTTCTGTTGGCTGGCAGCCGATCGATTAACAAAAATCTGCAGCAGCTGCCAAAATGTAAGTTACTGTGGTGAGGAGCCTTGTTTTGCTGCTAAAACCTGATTTTCCCTTTAACCCTGAAACAAAGTGTTCACCCTCAAAACTGAAGATTGTCGTCACACAACTGAACGTTTTTAACAGCACACAGAAAGGAAGGAGGCCGTTCCTCCTGCAGCTCGGTGGATTTCCTCTGTTCTTATCACTTCCACAGGAAGACGAGACGGACAGAGAGCGAGGGAAGGAGTGAAGGAGGAGTTTATCAAGAGGCTGTTCAGACCTGCTGCTAGTGTCTATCTCAACTGGGACCTCAGTGATGTGATGTCACTTCCTGCTCTGTATGAAACAAACCCGTCCATCACTGAGACAAACAGACTCCATGTTTCTACTCAAAGACAGAAAGAAGTTCATGCAGAACATTTGCTGAATTTACAAGAAGGAACAAATAAGTCAGAATCAGTCAGAGACAGAGTTTCACACAGTTTATAAAGTGTCTCCAACTCAACAACTCACTAAACTGACACATTTGTTAAGGGAGTCTGGGGACAAAGAAGTCGCCTATACTGGTTACTGTTTAGTGTATCTGTAAAATGTGACATGTTTAGATCAATAAAATGTTTCTTCTTTCATAAACCTCAACTTCTTCTTCTTCTTCTTCTTCTTCTTCTTCTTCTTCCCTGTGAATATGGTCTATGACAGGTATGTCCTCTTAATCAAGTTGTGATCATTCACTCATTCATTATTGACTCTTTAATTTTCTCTCATTTTGTTCCTGTCTGAGACGTCTGGACCGGACCGGTCCTGGATGGACTTCCCCTCCACCTCAGAGTTATAAACACTCCACCAGCAGAGGAAGCAGGGGGCGTGGCCTCCTCCCTCCACCCTCTCTCTCTCCTCCAGCTGTTTAAAAGCAGCTGGTGGTCGTGCGAGCCTCCACTCAGTGGTGTGGACGGGAGCAGACATGACAGCAGTCGGAGAACTGGTTCTGATACTGGGCTTACTGGTGAGCGCTCACTGTGAGGTGAGAGCACGAGACCCAGAGGTGGAGGAGGAGGAGGAGGAGCTGGGAGGAAGAGCAGCAGCAGGAGGAGGAGGAGGAGGAGGAGGAGCAGCGTTCCCTCCTCTCCTCCAGGTGACAAACACCTCCCCACTGGAGGAGAGAAGGAGCCACCCAGCCCGGACCGGGTGAGTCCAACTCAAGCTTCACTTACTACGTTTTGTCTCTGCTCTCAGCTGAGGACAGCTGGGTGAGACAGTGGAGAGTAGATCCAGTCTGATGACTGATCAATCAGACTGATGACTGATCAATCAGACTGATGACTGATCAATCAGACTGACAGAAAACTAATCAGAACTATCTGAATGGTTCATTTAATGGCAGCGATCCAAACAGCTCAGTCTAACCGCTCACAGTTCACTGGGTTTCTGTTCAGACTAAAGATTTCTGATAACGTCGTCTTTGTGATCGTCGTCTTCGCTCTTTGATGAACCTGATTTCTGTTTCCTGTCAGAAACATTATTCTCCCCAAGTTTATATCTGAGGTCTGAGAGGCAGCAGCCCGAAGTCAAGTACATTTTATGAAATATTATACATATAAACTTAGTATTTGCCTTTTTACTTCAATATATCCACCTGACAGCTTCAGTTACTTTAAAAACATTAATAACCTCATAGGCTACAGTGGACTGTTGGAGATCAGGTCTCGGTGCGGAGCAGCCGTCTGCTCGTGTCCTCGTTCAGACGTCCTGAAGTTGTTCAGATTAGATTAAAGTCCAGAAACTGAACGCAGATGTTTTGTATCAGAACTTTGTTTTTTCTTCTCTGCTCTCATTAATCTTGTGACGACCCCTCAGATTTATCTGCTGACCCTTTGGAGGGCCCTGACCCTCAGGTCGGGCCACTGGACTAAACTAGCCGACTGAATATAAAGTATTGAAACTGGATCAGGTTCTGTGTTGGTTCTGCTGCTGGTTGTTAAATGTGGATTGTTTTGAGTTGATGATGAAGCTAGCTTGTGAGCTAGCTAATGTCAGTCTGATGGTTAGCTTCTGACAGGAGGCGGGGTCTCTTTACTACATCGCCCACTTTTAGACCAATCAGAAGTCAGAATTCAGCCAAACCCTGAATAATCCCATCAACTTATCACACGAGCAGTAAATAAAATGATGCACACCGACCGCAGTCGAGTGGACTGTCAGTCTCTACCTGCACTGTGGGTCTACAGCGATATCAACAGTCAGCTGTTCTCACAAGAACCCAGAGAACCAGAACCCTGAAGAACAGTGAGGCGACCTGCAGTTCATCTAACGGCCACTAGAGGCTCCACCAGTGAGTCAGTCAGAGTCCATGTCCAACCTGTAGAGCAGAAATAAACATGTTACCAGCTGCTTCCTGTAGATCAGGAAGCAGCTGACGTCGCTGTGGGCTGTGACGTCACTGACGTCGCTGTGGGCTGTGACGTCACTATAATGACGTCAGTCTGATATTTCATTAGTTGGATGACAAACATCATGTGTTTGATTGATGACACAGTTCAAACAGGATCAATACATCACCTGTCTCTCTTCATCACTACCAGGCAGCTCTGATCAATAAGGTCCATGAGGAACCGGAAGGGGCGGGGCTTCACCGCTGTAGTAACCTGAGGGGCGGGGCTTCAGCTCTGTAGTAACCTGAGGGGCGGGGCTTCGGCACAGACACCTGTGCTCCGGATTAATGAACGGCTCCGTTAGTGTTACCCGGAAATGTACCGGGAGTCGCGGAGAGGGGAGCGGGTTTTAGTCGCGGATCAGAGCAGGATTTCTCTTCTGTGGCGCCACAACGAGCCGCAGAGGAGCTGCAGTCCCCCGCGGGGAACAGCGGCGAGTTAGCAGGTGGACGGAGGACATGTAGCTTCTCTAGCTGCTAATAACGGGACACAGCGGATGGAGACGGAAGAGGCGCTGCAGGGAAACAAAGATGGAGGACCTGGTGAGTTTCTGCTGATTGAACACTCGGTGCAGTTGTTGGTCGCCATCTTGTGGCTGATGCGATAACGTGAGGCGAAATGCGCTAATCTGAACGTGTGAACACAGTTAGCCTGTTAGCCTTAGCTAGCCTGTTAGCATCCAGACCACAGACTTACGAAGAGGACAGGTGGGCTCGTTTCAGCTTCCGTTCACCTGTTCACACGTTTTGATTGGGCGGCGACAGACGCTGACAAAATGGCGACGGCCTGTTTACACAGACTTCCGGTGGACTGAACAGTTGCACATAGAAAACAAATGTGAGCGAGAATAAAGCTACAGGAAGGACACGAGACAAGGAAATACTACTACATCTTCATAATACATGTATTTATGTACAAAACACAACACAAGATAAAACAATAAATAGAGAAACATAAAGTAGGAGACAGACAGACGTGTGCAGACATCATTAAACAGGTTTCAGGGTGAAAACCTTTCAAAATGACTATTTATTACATTTTTTGTTATTTTTTTCAGTGAAGTGATTTTAATAGTGAGTTTAGTTCTAAAAGAAAGTGAATATTTAGGAAGTGATCTGGAGAATTTCTGTTTGTGTTTATAGTATGATGAAGCTGATCACATTCAATAGTGCTTTCATCTGGATTATAATAGAAAGAAACAATATCTTTAAAGTTGCACTGTGAAGTTTTGGAGAAGAAATTCAAGCTCAGACATAATAATTTACAATATTAATGAAGTAATAATACAAACTGTCTCCATTGTTTCTAACTTTTGTTCACAAAAGGTACAAGACACATCAACATCTGTCCAATATCAAAAAGACAGTTCACAGGATGAATAATATGTAACATTTTGAAATGTACCTCCTTAACCTCGCTTGAAATACATTGTCTTCAGGGTCAAAGAATCAGAACTCCTTTATTAGTCCTGCAAACAGGGAAATTTGTGCATCACAGCAACAAAAGGACAGTTCAATATAACAATAAACAATAATAATAGTAAAAAATAAACAATATAATAAAAAGGTAAGAAGAAGAGCTAGAGCACAAATAGAAACAGAATCGTATATACATGATATGTACAATAATATGTACAATTGTAAAAAGCTAATCCATCCTCCAGTTTGTGATGCTGGGAGCTTCATCACATTCTACTTCTTATCTTCTTATTATCTTGTTTATTTTTTCACTTTTTATTATTGTTTATTGTAATTACTGTCCTTTGGCTGCTGTGACAAAGAAATTTCCCCATTTGCGGGACAAATAAAGGAATTCTGATTCTGATTCTGATGTGAGACGTCCCGGCTCGGTCCACTGTGTTGTTCTGTCGCTGATATGGACTCAGATATTTCCTCTTGTACAGCCAGTGTGACGGAAATGTTACAGACTCACAGCAGCTGTCAGTTTAATTTCAGTGTAGTGGTATGTATGTTACTATCAGGGCCTGACACTCACATTTGGTCCCCATAAAAACAGAAGTACACACACACACACACACACACACACACACACACACACACACACACACGTCACACTAATGCATATAGAAGTACCAACCAGGGAGCGTTAAAATGTTTTGACTGCCAGCATGCTTATAATAGGCCTGTACCACCCAGGCTGCTGACACACACACACACACACACACACACACACACACAGACACACAGACACACACACACACACACACACACACACAGCCCAGACGCTGTACATTAATTGTATGATTTTATGTGTCTCAGACAGGCTGTAGGCGTCCTCTGTGTTTGTCCTCCAGGTATTAAACCGTCCTCACAGTTTCACACTGAGCAGAAAACAAACTTTAACTGCAGTTTATTATGTCAGGTCCGTCCGTCCTCCATTTTGTTCCAGACTGAAATATGTATGTATGTATGTGACGGGTTGGCAAAAGTGGCAACAGTTTAGTAACGTCACTTTGTAATAATCACTTTTCCTTCCTAAGCGGGCAGGATTGTGTCTGACAGACCAAATCTGAGGATTAAAAGACATTTTTTGGCGTGTGCTCACTCAGGCCTCCGTCGTCATTGTGACCCACATCCAAACATTAAACCTCAGGGCCGTCCACAGACTCACAGATAACATGGTCCCTGAGGGCTCTCAACAAAACAAACCCTCCCCCACGTTAATGACATCGTTCACTAACTGAGCTCTTTGTGCTGTGAGGGCTGCCAAGTCTGCTCATTATAAGCATTTTTTCTAACTTGTTTCTCAAGTGTAGTAGCTTCTTCTGTCTTGCTCCATGTCTCCTGTCATTGCCATAGTTTATCATGTTGCAGGATTATAACCCTGTTCCTCTGCCACTCGCCCATAAACTAAACAAACACAGGTGAAACGTTTCCTCCAGTAGAAGTACAGGTACTTGTGTCAAAGTACAAGTACTGATTCAGCCCCTTTACTCAGAGGTCAGGGGTCAACAGGCAGTTAAGTGCTGATGAAGTGGAGGTAAAAAAAGTTCTGTTGGCCTCAGAAGAGAAAAGTTAAAGGATCATTCTTGAGTTTCCATTTGATTTAGTCTATTAAGCAGAAATCCTGCTGATCATTTTCTACATGATTGTTTTCCTTCCATTCAGGCAGCAACTGGTTCACTTCTGTGAAATCCAGGGAAAGACTGTTTATTAGCCTGGTGTCTGATTGTCTGTGTGTTTTGTGTCCAACTGCTGATCAAATAAATTGATATAAAACCAACACTTTAGCTCTGATGCAGTTACTAAAGATATCACAGGAATGTGGAAGTATAAAGTAGTAGTAGCAGAAAATGGAAATACTCAAGTAAAGTACCTCAAAGTTGTACTTATGTTGTGCTGATGTTGTGACCTGCAGCCTCCTCAGAGCTGCTTCTGTTCGACTCGGCAGAAGAAGAAGCTCAGTGAGCTGACACGTTCAGATCAAAGAGCTGAAGCTGCAGATAACGTGACCATGAAGGCATCGTCTGCTGCTCCATCAGCTGGTATCAGGAGACACACAGCTGCCAGATGAAAGGACGACAGCGTCCAAAGAAAAGTGGATATTAAAGACTTGTTATCAGACTGATGATCGTCTGAAGTCTGAGGATAAATCCACACTAATACGTCTTCATGTTAAAGGCAGACTTTTCCCTCTAGCGCCGCCCTCAGGACTAACCACTAACGACTACGCTGTTATAGTGAGAACTCCCTCCAGTCGTGTGTTCGGTGTTCCCGGTCTCATTATTCAGACTTTGGCTGCTTCACAAACATCTTTCAGGTCTCAACCTGAACTCTTGAACCTGCAGCTTGTTTTCTTCAGCTCTCGCTCTCAAACACAGAGTGACAGTTGTACAGATCACAGCTGTGTGACTGTGACACTCTGAGCCTCCAGTGAAGAGGACATGTCTGCAGATTTGAGGGTTCTTGGTCCAAACTGAACAGTGCTGCGCCTCCTCTCACAAAATGACTGACAGAACAACATTTAACCGAATGACTGGATGTTTGTGTTGGAAAGGAGGGAAATCCCAAAGTTACATGTCTTCAGTCTGAGACGTTCAACACAGTACAGCAGTTATTTAGTGATGTGTCGTAAGTGTGGAAGAAGAGAGAGATGACCCCAGAGACAGTCTGCGCTCTTTGAACGTATAGGAAGGATGGAGGCCTGTAAAGTTCCTCCTAACTCAACAACTCACTAAATTGAGACATTTGTCAGTGGAGTCTGGTGGTGTGGGGTTAGAGCGATGGGACATGTGTGTTCCTTCATTTCTTACTTTTCTAACTTGGAAAAACTCTCTTAGCAAAACAACTTCTGGCAGGTTCTCTGTGGGTTGTAAATGCATTCTGGGAAATGTAGGCAATACTCAACTTCAGGAAATTACACTCATTCATCACAACAATAACTCCTGGAAAGAATGAGACCTCCTCTTGTCCAACAGTGTGATCCAACATAAACATCAGTGTCAGAGAGGAGGCGTCTCCTTGTTCTGACGGCGCTCGGCTCATGTCACTTATTAAAGTAGAACTTTTAGGAAGGTTTTTACTCCGACTGAACGAGGATGGAGGAGAAAATATGTGAGATTAAGCTCCATCACATGAAGGAGAGATGAACAGTGTGCAGAGTTCAGTCTGACAGCACAGATCAACCTGAAGATGAAGATCAGGGATTTATTCTGATGTTGTTCCAGCGTCCTCTCAGCTCGCTGTTGATGCGTTCAGACTCACCTGTGCATGAAAGGCTCTGACCTACAGAGGAGAGCCAGTGTGAAGGTGTTGGTGGTCTGTGAGGAGAGGACGCCATGTTTGACCTCTGACCTCAAACAGGAAGGAGGCAACAACAAACTGCAAACAAGCAATTCAGCAGAATGTAAAGAGTGTGTGTGTGTGTGTGTGTGTTTGTGTGTGTTCTCAAGGCTAATAATCCTAGGCTAGTCTTCCTGAAACACACACATCATTATTATCATCATTGTGTGTGTGTCTGTGTTGTGCAGGAACTGGTGTACGTTCGTGCAGAGGCGTGTTGTCACGGTGGCGGAGGCTTGTGGAACAGAGAAGTACACAATCCAGGCTCAGAGCCTCTGTCCGAGCGGCAGGCCGGACTGTCAGCTGGTCATGTGAGTACACAACGATCACACTGTGTGTCAGCGACGGAGGAAGTATTGTTAAACTGAAAGCACTAACACCACATGATAAATACTCTTAGAAGTAAAAGTTTTGCATTGAAACTGTTACTTAAGTAAAAGTATGTAAGTTTAATCATGAAAGTGTATTAAAAGTAAAAGTAGTCATTGCAGCAGTAAATGAAAAGTTGGGTTCATTTTGAACAGTTTGTATCAGACTGACACTGATCATTCTTTATATTCTGGATTCATGTGCAGATTATTTTCTCCATGAATCCATCGACTGTTTGGTGAAAGTAGTGAGAAATGTGGCGACGATGAGCCAGAACCCACCGTGACACCTTCAGTGTTGGTCCGGTCCAAACCTCAACATTATTACAGATGCATTCAAATCATTCAAAGGAAACAACATCTGTGAAGCTGCAACCAGACCATGTGTTTACAGGAAAAATGACTAAAAAACAAAATGTAGAGAGTTGATAATTAGTTTTCTGTCATATTTGATAAACTCTTAATGTTTTGTGAGTAAACGTTTTAATTTGTAAAGTAACTAAAGCTGTTGGATAAATGTAGTGGAGTAAAAAGTACAATGTTTTGATAATTATTAAGTAGAAAGTGAAATAAAATGAAAAGACTCAAAATACAAGTAACGAATTTGGTTTTAATTACAGTACTTAGGTAATAAAATAGAAAATGCATACGTGACATAAAAAGATACTTCTGTCTTAATTCAGTCGGTCAGGACCTTAAACAGACATTAGAGGGTTGGAACGTTTCTCTTAAACGCTGCGTTATGTTTTTCAGACTTCTCGTTGTTGTTTCTCCTTCTTGCACGATTCTTAATACTTTTGCCTTCTCAGGCCTGGTGACGGTCTCCACTCAGTGGTTTTATTTTTAATGGTTTTAAGACAAACAGGGTCGGCTGCTTCTGGTCCGACTCCTCCACACAGCCGGGAATAAACTTCCTGTAGGGAAACTCTTTTGGTTGATCCAAAAATAGTCCAATTTCCCAAATATTGGATGTGAAAACAGTGGAATCAGTAAAAATACCCATCATGTAACTGTAGAAAATAACTCTGATGAAGAAGTCTTAGTTTTCCATCAGTATGAACGGAGGGAAGAAGAGTCGACCAGCGTCTCCTCTGACAGTAACAGTCAATAAAAACTGATCCAGATGTTCTGGAGGATCAGATGAACATGATGAGATGTTTGCTCTCCTGAACTGTCACAGTGTTGGTGAAGCTGGTACACTGTCACCTCACAGCTACACCTGCAAGCTTCACAAGACAGAGGCTAAAGTGTGTGTGTGTGTGTGTGTGTGTGTGTGTGTGTGTGTGCAGTTACAAACTGTCCACGCGGCCAATCTACAGGCAGACGCAGAAGATCGTCACTGCTCTGCTGTGGCGCTGCTGTCCGGGACACGGAGGACCCAACTGTGAGGACACAGGTGGGTCAGAACCACGAACTGACACCTGCCGCACCGACTCGCTCTGTTTTCACTGAGTCTTCCATCGTTGTTTCTTGTCATTCTCTCTATTTTGTCTCTGCTGGAGTCTATTTTTAAATGTCCTGTTACAGAAATGGATCAACTTTGGTGTGTGTGTGTGTGTGTGTGTGTGTGTGTGTGTGTGTGTGTGTGTGTGTGTGTGTGTGTGTGTGTGTGTGTGTGTGTGTGTGTGTGTGTGTGTGTCAGATGTCTGGAGGAGGACGTCCTCTCTTCTGTCTCCTTTTGTTTGTGCAGAAACTCCAAAGTTTATCAATGAACAAAGTATTTTTGTCTCTCTGAACTGAAGAGTTTCCTCTCTTTACTCTTTAAACACAAGTAACTGGTTGAATTATAGATAATCTTTATTTTCATTGTAAAACTAAACTCAGTTTGCAGCGTCTGTTCTTCAAGAAGAAAACACTGTAAATATGTAAAAGAGCAAAAAAGCCAGAGCATGTGAATCTCCACAATAAGATCCTGAGCTGGATGCTGAATGTGTGCCGTCAGTTTAACGCTGGTTGTGTTTGTCTCTGACAGTCTCTGATGCACAGCCGGATTCTGGGAGCTCAGCTCCGATTGGAGGATCTGGAACAGGTACGACCGCTCAACTGCACACATGAATCCAGGTTCAGCTTTACTGTCATTACTCAACCTCAATGTTTGGTTTGATTTAACATCCACCTACACACACAGTCCTGTGTAGAACAGACTGGGTCTTCACAATAAAAGCATCGTGCTGGTTTGTTGGTCCATGTTGATATAAAGTCAGGCTCAGTCATCATCTCCTCCTGATGATATAAAGTCAGGCTCAGCCATCGTCTCCTCCTGATGATATAAAGTCAGGCTCAGCCATCATCTCCTCCTGATGATATAAAGTCAGGCTCAGCCATCATCTCCTCACAGACGTGATCACACTGATCTGAGAAGACCAGATTTAACACTTTATTAGGATGAAGTCTTCACTGGAGCTGCTGAGCTAACAGCTGCACATCTTCAACATTTATGTCAAAAATCTAAAATCCAGCGTGGTCCTGCTCCTTTTTAACAAGACACACGCACGCACACACACACACACACACACACACACACACACACACACACACATCAGAGCAGTCTGACTCATTCCTGCCTCTTTAACAAAGTGAGGAAGCTGTGAAGTGCAGAGCGACGCTCAGCTTCAATAAACCTTCAGCTCAGGTCAGGAGAAGGTCCAACCACCCTCCTCCTCTTCTCCCCCCTCCCCCCCCCCCCTAGGACTCACCTCCAAGGTCAACCCTCTCCCACGTCCTCGGCCTGTAAACACACAGTGAGTCACACAGTGAAGGAGGGGGGCGTCCTCGGGCTCCTGATGGAGGTGATGAAGAGGTTGGAGGTCACAGCAGCCTGATGGTGGATGTGACTAATGTTACTGTGACCTGATGGAGCTGAGGACAGAGTGGGGCGGAGCTTTGTGTTGGACTGTTTGTTTTAACCTCAGGTGGGCGGGGCTTAATCCTGGTTGTCGACCTGGTAGTCGGTGGATGTGTGACTTGTAACAGTAGGCTGCTGATTGTTTCCCATTTCCTGCCAATAGTAAACATTTGTCTCTCAACACTGACCAACACCAAAGTACTTATTCAGCTTCTTTACTCCAGTAAAAGTAATAGAGTACAGGCTCTGAAATGTACTCAGAGGATCACAGTAAAGAGTCTCCCTCTGGCTGCAGGCTCTCTGCAGATACGAGACACTAACACGCCTTTTCTCCCCATTCAGCCTCCCTCTCTGTCTGTTTACGTCTTTGTTTCGTCTCGCTGCGTCTGCCGTGCGTGATGTGCTCTGATAGGTCGACATCAGTCTTGGGATGTTGGGAAGGCGGCGCGCCAAATAACAATAATCCATAATTTACCTCAAATGCATCAAACTAAAGTAACGAGGCTGTTTGAAGCTGTGAGGAGGAGAAAGTTCAGGTGTTTGTGTTCAGATGTAGAGAGGGAAAGTCTCAGAGACACTCAGGTACAGGACAGATACCTGAAACATCTGCTGAAGTACAGTAACTAAGTATTTGTACTTAAAAGGTCTCAATCAGATGTTTGACGTTAGCTTTTAGTTCAAACAGTCCTACGTTGTAGACTGAAGGCCTGTGGAGGTGTAGTACTGCAGTACCTCAGAAGTATTTGTACCATGAGTGTCTGTGAGAATGAAAACAGTCGATGTTTTTGGAAAGAATTCGGACTAAAATAGCGTTTTGACCTTTAGAGGCTTGATTGAATAAATAAGGAAAACAAAGAGGCAGTTCCACCCACACACACACACACACACACACACACACACACACACACATTAACATGGTACAGTCCGCTCCCACCACGCCTCCGATTGAACCCACTTCCTGTGAGCTGAAGTCGATGTAATGGACCTGGACACAATAACAGGAACACCTTAAAATACAAACGTCCCCGAGGTGAGTCATCAGCTCTGTGACGCAGTGAAACCAAACGTTACAACCTGAGCACAGATTGGATCTGCAGCAGAGTGTACAGGTGTTTCTATTAATGTGTCCACCTCCTGTACGTCATCCAGATGGACCAGAATCTGACTGACAGGTTTCTGGAGAGAATGAAGGTGTGTTTGTTTCCTTGCTGCTGACATGTTTCTGTTCAGTACATCGTCACATGTTGAGTCGTGACGAGTTCCTCCTCTGAACTCTACCATCAATATTATGGAAACTTAAATGGGTCCAGTAGTTTTTCTGTAATCCTGCTGACAAACAGACAAACTGAACCAGAAACAATCTTCCTGCTGGACGTAACTAAATATTTATTACCGGACCAAAGTCTGATAAAAAGTCCTTTGTGATTAAAATCCCCAAATGGAAACGCCAAAAGAGAAAAGTTTATCTCTGCTGAGGAGTTGGAACGATGAAGGAAACAGATCTGATGATGCTGCAGAGTTTCCTCCTCGAGCGTCGGGTTGGTTCTGCCCTCGGTGCTGACTGCGGGTCACTGATACAGAGCTCCCTGTTCCTGCTGTCGCTCTGATTTTTACTTGAACAATGAACTCAAGTGAAACAAAAAACTGAGGAAACTGAACTGAGAAATCCCCAAATACATCAGCCGCCTTCCCATCAGCCCCTCTGTCTCCCTCTCTACCTGTCTGCCTGACTTCCTGTTGGTCTCTCCTTCTCAGGTCACTTCACTTTAATGAAGCTTCATCAGTACGATCAGAAAACATGAATCATAAATAAATAAGTCAAATTAGATTAATAAAGTCCACAAGTGGCCGTCGTGCGCAGTGTGAGCCTCCTGGTGATTATTTCCTTTATCAGATGGATTCATCCTCTGAGAATCGTTGTGAAGAGATTTTTCACAGGAGAAATAAAAACGTTGACCTGCTGGTGGCGCTAATGAAAAGTCAGAGTATCACCAAAGACGGCTTCAGTCATTTGAGCACCTCACATGTACAGTGTCCTGATGATGTGTTGCACATGTGAACATCTGATCCTGGTTTTGAGAGACTCGATGAGCCTGCAGGAGTAAACGGGTCAATGAGTACAGAACCAGACTTTTCAGGTTCCATGTAAAATGTAAATCACCAAAACAAGCTGGAAAGACTCAAAACTGGAATATTAAAGTACAGCATGTTACAGTATGTGACATACTTCATGTCTGTAGAAACTTTCATGGCACTTTAATAGATGAGAGATATTTCACTGTACTGTTGGACGGACCAACAGGACAAACGGTCACTGATAATGAATCTCTTCTGTGTTTCAGGCTTCCAACAGCAGCGTGCCGACCCGAACCGCGTACAGAACGACTACCAGGGTTCTGACGGTGACCAGTACGACACTGGCTACCAAAAACCCAACGCCTCAACCCAGGAACACCACCGTCCTGGTGAGTTTTGGCAGAATGTAACTTTAAAACTGTGACGACATGATGTTAGGTATTCCTGATGTGCTTCTCCTGCCTGTCTGATGTGAGAAGGATCTTTTTGTTGATTAGTCAAAGAAATCTGGAGTGAAAGTATTTGGTGTTTTTCCGTCACATCTGCCGGCCCGGTTCTACTCTGTTTGACTCGGCATGGCCGGTATTTTTATTTCCACCACAACTGGGCTTCCTGCTTGAAGGTGTGTCCAATGACATCTTATTTATGAGAGAAAAAGTCTTACTTAAAAGATAAACAATTAAAATGATACAAGGGTAAGTTATACTACGTGTTCCTGATCCCTGCTGTACTATCAAAGAATCACCGCTAACACAGTGGCTCCGCTAATTCAGTTACAAACACATTTAATTTCCTATAACTCCTTCACAATAAAAGATTATTTAGTAATTTAAAAGCTTTTCTGATGAAGCAGCATCACATGAAACGTGTTTGAAGTGAACTCGATGAAACGGTGAAACGGCAGATGTTTGAAACAAACGGGACGAGAGAAACTAAAGAGGTTCAGTCAGAAGCTGCAGACGTACTGAGAGCTGAACACTGACTTTAGAAACATCTTTCTCTCAGGTTTCCTGCACAGACGTGAGTTGAGTATTGATTTGATGGGTGCTTGTTACGGGTTGGATGCAGTCACAGGACATCGTTGCTTGCAGGCAGGGTGGCTGCTGCTCGGTCCTACTCAGGGCTGTGAAACACATCAGCGTGGCCAAAAGTGCTGGTGGGAAAAAAGGCAATTTTTGTTTGTTTTATGTATATTTGAATATATGATAACAAAACCATGGGCCTGTTGACTTACCCCGACCCAGTCACCAGAATAAATGTTAGCCAAGTACGTTTCTGCAAAACCACAGATAAGTTAAAGTGGTCCTTTCTTTATGGTGCTGGTTCGGTGAAGGCTCAAAAACCTCTCAGGAACTAGAATGCAAAAGGTTTTTATGTTCGGTGAGGAAAATCCTTTGGAATGTTGTTTAAATGTAGTTTGATGTTGCTGAACATGGCTGAGCGTGGCTGAACGTTGGTGGCTGAGCATTGGGGGCTGAGCGTTGGGGGCTGAGCGTTGGGGGCTGAACGTTGGGGGCTGAGCGTGGCTGAACGTTGGGGGCTGAGCGTTGGGGGCTGAGCGTTGGGGGCTGAGCGTGGCTGAACGTTGGTGGCTGAACGTGGCTGAACACTGGTGGCTGAACGTTGGTGGCTGAGTGAGGCTGAGCGTGGCTGAACACTGGTGGCTGAGCGTTGGTGGCTGAACGTTGGTGGCTGAGCGTGGCTGAACGTTGGTTGAAACGTTCGGTTGAAAAGAAGTTCTGAACATTCAGACTGACTCTCACAAACAAACACGTTCTGTCTTTTTGGACTCATAAATGAAATCCCTCTGTTCTCTGTGAGTCTGGAGGTGACACACATCTATAGTCAGATTTGAGTAGATAACCTCACATGAAACCTTTTTATCAACTCATTCACATTTCACCTGATCTCACAGCCTGGGTGGAGGATGTGTGGGTGGGGGCTGTGTGGGTGGAGGATGTGTGGGTGAGGGCTGTGTGGGTGGAGGATGTGTGGGTGAGGGCTGTGAGGGTGGAGGATGTGTGGGTGAGGGCTGTGTGCAGCAGCGGGGGAGATAAGGGAGACAGGAGGTCTCCTTTATTTGCTTGTTTACACAAACGTGCCTGTAAAATATTAAAAACAGTTTATACAAAGAACAAAATACACAAAAGGATAAAAACAAAAGTTTGTGGCTTTAAAAAATGATTTTTAAAAAAAAAGAATATATTCTTGGATTTGAAATCTCATTGGCTACTTGATGTGTCAATCATCTGGTGTCTGATGTGTAAGTGGCTCAGGAGAGAGGGGGTGGAGCCAGGAGTGGGTCTCCTGTGATCACGTGTTGGCTGTTGTAAGCTCCAGGGCGGGCATAGAAGCTCCTACCTGTGGACAGGTGAGAGGGCCACAGTTACAGTTTGTCTCCGCTGTGTTGTGGACTGAAATGGATCCAGTGGACGTTTAAGAAGAAGTTTGATTCACTTCTGAAACGCTCAGACACGTTTGTTTGTTTGTTTGTTTGTTTGTTTGTTTGTTTGATGATTGAGCCCGATGAGGTTTTATGTTGAAGAGAAACGTTTCCAAGGAACGAGGTCCAGATGTTTGCAGGTGCTAACTGCTACAACATGATAATCCTGACGTCTCACACACGTCCTGTACATGAACTTTAACACACTGACACACACACACACACACACACACACACACACACACACACACACTGAGCCCCATTCCTCAGCAGTGACACCTCCGGTAACAACACACATAAACACACATACAGACAGACGCACACTTCCCCGCAGGAAATCCTCTCTTTCTTCTGTGTGTGTGTGTGTGTGTGTGTGTGTGTGTGTGGACTATAAGATGACACTATATTATACCTCTTGTGTCACCAGACCAGCATGTGCATTACATCACACACACACACACACACACACACACACACACACACACACACACACACACACACACTGCCTCCGTCCTGTGTGGAGCTTGTTTGGGGACCGGCCTCGCTCTCAGGTTCCCACAGTGATCTGTTCTCTTTGACCTTTGACCTCACTGACCAGCCAGCATTACATCATCCTTAAAGGAACAGTTCACCCAAAAATAAAATTCAAAGTCAAAAAAGCTTGAGACTTTTTAAAACGTAAAACAGAAGAGAAGAGATCACACACTGATCTGATGAGCTGCTCACTGTGTGTGTGTGTGTGTGTGTGTGTGTGTGTGTGTGTCTCTCATTAAAGTGTCATCTTTCCCTTTATTGTGACATTTACAACAAAACGTCAGGAGAACCAAACAGAACCACAGTTGTGGAACAGACGTTGTTTTGTCCGAACAGGAAGTCGCCTCAGCTCGCTGCTGTAAATCACGCTGACAGTTATTAGAGAGAAACACTGCCAGCTGACCGGGGTGTGTTGGATTTCAACCTTCAAACGCCCCTGCAGCTCCGCCCCCTCAGTACCCCTGCAGCTCCGCCCCCTCAGTACCCCTGCAGCTCCGCCCCCTCAGTACCCCTGCAGCTGGAGTCTGAGGTGACCTGGAACTTCCTGTTGCTGCGTGGCCTCACTGTACTGCGACCTTTGACCCCTCAGTACCCCGCAGCATGTGGGAAGAGTTCAGTCTGTTGTAATGAAAACAGGTTGTGATGAAAGAGAGTGAGGTCACTGTGTGTGTGTGTGTGTGTGTGTGTGTGTGTGTGTGTGTGTGGAGGAGAGTGACAGCAGTGACCTCAGGCACACACACTCATGTTTGTTTTCCTGTACCTGTGAGGACCTCGTTGCTGTGATACATTCCTGACCCCCGAAACTAAACTGAACCTGAAGCTCACGTCAACCCCAGAACCCAGTCTGAGCCTTCAAACGGCCCATTAACATTCATTAACACTGAACCACTTTCAACCAATAACATCACACCATCCACCATCAACCGGTCTTTAACTTTAAAAGGTGAGCGAGCGGCACCGAGCCCAGAGTTCATGTCAGAAACTGAAGAAGAAACTGGGTCATGTTTTCTGGTTTTCACTCTAATGTCCTCCGGCTGCTCTGCCTGAACCAGTTCTGAGGTGGCTTACAGAGTTAGCTGCTGTTAGCACCTGCTCGTGTAGTCATGCAGCTAACGTTAGCTGACCAGGCCCGGGGCTGTCAGGAGCCAAACCTGGCAACAAAACCACCTTGGTACTGTTGTTCTCCGATGCTGTCAGGTGTCAGCCGTGTTAGCTTGGAGCTCCCGTCAGACAGCTGGCTTCTTTGACATGTAGCTGCGTGGCGTAACTCACATTCAGCGCTAACACTACTGGCTACTGTTTTTACAAGAAACCTAAATGTGCAGAAGCAAATACAACTCTGCCTTCAGTTTCATGTGGACTTTAAGGCATTTTCTCCCTAATCCAGTGTTATTTCTTGAGGTTTAGCTGCTGTTCTGTCAGGTCCATCCAAGTGATATAATCCAATATTTCATAAAGATCCGATGCTCTGAGCTGTCCCGATGCCTCAGAGAGTGGTTGAACTCTGCTGATGGTTCACTGAGAACACTTTGCTTTCAGCACTTACCTTCTCATTTGGAGTCTGTCTGGATCAGTGAGGCCCATAAAAAGCAGGAAATGGAAGCACAGTTGGGTTTGTTTCAGACTCCAGAGATAACAACAACAGGCGGGATCAAATGGATCCACGAAGCCCTGAGGGGTCTCACCCTGAACGAGGTCCAGCTGGAGGACCGGTGTGTGTGTTCTGGCTTCAGTCTGAGTGTTTGTCTGCCGCCCTCACTGTGTCAGAAACATCAACATCACAGACAGAAACTCAGCCGTTTTTAGGTGTTTATGTTTCCCTGCTGGACTGGTTTCCAGGCGCTGGACTGGTCTGTTTATGTTCCAGTTTGGGAACTAAACTGGTTCCATTTTAAAGCAGAGCGACTAAACTGCTGCTCCCCAGAGAGCCGTGAATCACCGGGCGGGGTGTCTGTGTGCTCGCTTGTTAAGATTAGCTTTGTGTTTTTGCAGCATTTTATTTTAGATACAAATGTTCAGAACTCTCAGAGGATGAATCCTAATGAGTTTGGGAATCTTCTGCACATAAAGCATTGAATTATTGTTTTGTGTCGGCTCGTTGTGACGGCTGAACGCTGCAGCAGTTTAAACATGAGCCGCAACATGTATCTGTCACAGAGCTATTATTAAAACGATGAAGTAAACCGGGCCTGAAAAGAACCAGTCGTGTGTCACAACAGAGTTCATGTCCTCTGTCGTGCTCCAGATTCACATGACAGTAATTCTGTTCTTATTAAATGAGTTTCTTTCTCTCAGATGTAGAGAAGATGGACGCCGACGCCCCCCTGTACCCAGACGCCCCCCGGTACCCAGATGCCCCCACCGTGCTCCCTGTTCCCCAGATGATGGCGTTAGTCATGTCCCAGCTGCACCCGATCCTGGAGGGCTTCAACCGCTCCCTAGAGCACCTGAGCCGGCAGGTGGGGGACCTGGCACGTGATGTGGCCCACCTGAAGAGCAGCCAGCTGGGGGCGGAGCTGCAGGCGGGGCCCCCGGACAGCCCCGAGCTCGATGATGCGGCGGAGGAGCGTTTGGATGCCAAACTGGAGGAGGTGTTTCAGCAGGTCAGGGAGGTCCAGAGGCAGATGGAGAGCCACCGGATGGACGTGGAGAACAGGCTGCACTCCCAGCATGCAATGCTTCACTACAACCTCACCAGCTTCAAGACGGACATCGACATGAAGCTGAAGCGCCACCAGAAGATGCTGCAGGTCAGTGGACGACACAGACGTCATAAAATAACTTGAGATGAGGATCAATGCTTTTTATTAACCTGTCAGACTTTTTCATTAATTCATCATTACGTACAAATATATATTCAATACATATAAATGTTTCCATTTATTATACTCGGAGTCTGATCACTGTTTCTTTTGTTTTTATTTTGAAAGAAAAACAAACTATCTTAATATTTTAATGTGTCCTCACAGTCACTTCACTCTGTCTGATCCCAGGTCAGCCTGCAGGCCATGAACGCCTCCCTGGTGGAGCTCAAGCTGGACCAGGATCAGACCGCTGAGGTCCAGGTGGAGGAGCAGCTCCCTCCCCTGCGCCCCCTGGAGACCTCAGACACCTCGGCGCTGTGGGAGGCCGTCACACGTCTGGACAACGTGGTGGTCAACAACACAGTGAAGGTGGGTCCAACGACACACGTTTATCTTACTTCACTTGCTTCCTGTTTACAGTCGCTGTGGGAGCTCTGCAGTTAACTAGCGCCCCCTAGAGATTTCTGTGTGTGTGAACAAGAATAGAAACACGGCCGGATGAAAGTTTTGGAGGCGTCTCGCACAGAAACAATGAGGAGCAGGAATCATGTTGCATTCTGGGTGATGGGGGCAGTTTTGTAGGACCGCATGTCGCTGTGTGTGACATCACTGCTCATCTGTCAGAAATATATCAAGTTCATCAACAGATGTAATGAGCGATAATTTACTAAATTAAGATAGTTAATGATACAATTAGCTCATGTTATACTAACTAACCATACTGCTCGACACTGATTGAAACTAGTTGCATTACTGTCATAATAAAACGTTCTCTGACTGAATAGTTAGCTTCTAAGATAAGCTTCTAATGTGAAGCTTTTGTTTCACATTAAATGAAGACGGCTCTGCTCGAGTGACGTGATCTGCTCGTCTGTGTTGATGTGTGACTCGGCCCTCAGTGAGTTAGAGATGACAGCATGCTGGTAACTGATTTAACGAGCGTCTGCTCCAAAACAACAGTTATAAATATCAAGCAGACGCAGACCACACCTAACACAAGCTAACACAAGCTAACACAAGCTAACACAAGCTAACACAAGCTAACACAAGCTAACAGTAACGTAAACACTGATGTAGCTGTGTGTGGATGTCCGCTGAGGAGCTGGTAGGAGCACCGGCCACAGAAATATTTCTGCTGGTGACACCTGAGGGTTTGTGATTACCATCCCATAATATTCTCATGTAATGTAAACGTTCACCACTTCAGGAAAAACAACAAAGTCTTGATATGACTCGACAACAGGACACAACTGTGGTCCACAGAGCTAATGCTATGCTAACAAGATTCAAGATGAATAACGAGGAGGAAGTATCAATAAGTGGGAGACACTTCTGTGTCTCTGTCTGTCTCTCTGTCTGTCTGTCTGTCTGTGTCTCTGTCTGTCTCTCTGTCTGTGTCTGTCTCTCTGTCTGTGTCTGTCTCTCTGTCTGTCTCTCTGTCTGTCTCTCTGTCCCTGTCTGTCTCTCTGTCTGTGTCTGTCTCTCTGTCTGTGTCTGTCTCTCTGTCTGTGTCTGTCTGTCTCTCTGTCTGTCTCTCTGTCTGTCTCTCTGTCTGTCTCTGTCTCTCTGTCTGTGTGTCTGTCTCTCTCTCTGTCTGTGTCTGTCTGTGTCTGTGTCTCTGTCTGTGTCTGTCTGTGTGTCTGTATCTGTCTGTCTCTCTGTCTGTGTCTGTCTCTGTCCCTGTCTGTCTCTCTGTCTGTCTCTCTGTCTGTGTCTGTCTCTCTGTCTGTGTGTCTGTCTGTGTGTCTGTCTGTGTGTCTGTCTGTGTGTCTGTGTGTCTGTCTGTGTGTCTGTCTGTGTGTCTGTCTCTGTGTCTGTCTCTCTGTCTGTCTCTGTGTCTGTCTCTCTGTCTGTGTCTGTCTCTGTCCCTATCTGTCTCTCTGTCTGTCTCTCTGTCTGTGTCTGTCTCTCTGTCTGTGTGTCTGTCTCTGTGTCTGTCTCTCTGTCTGTCTCTGTCCCTGTCTGTCTCTCTGTCTGTGTGTCTGTCTCTGTCCCTGTCTGTCTCTGTGTCTGTGTCTGTCTCTCTGTCTGTGTGTCTGTCTCTCTGTCTGTCTGTCTCTGTCCCTGTCTGTCTGTGTGTCTGTCTCAGTCTTCATGTCTTCTGTCAGCTTGTGTTCACTCAGTGATGTCATCAGATGTAAGCTCATTAAAATGTTGCAATAAACTGTGAACGGAGGTTTAGACTGCGTCCCCGTCGCCATGGTTACTCACTTTACATACACACATTAACAACTGCGTCCCCGTCGCCATGGTTACTCACTTTACATACACACATTAACAACTGCGTCCCCGTCGCCATGGTTACTCACTTTACATACACACATTAACAACTGCGTCCCCGTCGCCATGGTTACTCACTTTACATACACACATTAACAACAGGCCCTCCCGTTCTGTCAAAGTGAAAATAAACAACATGTTCATACAAGTGAAGAACACAAATATATACACGTGTATAAATATGTCATCAAGCACACCTGCCAGGTGCTGGAAGATGCACCTTGAAAGTGCTTGAATTTGACTTTGAAAAGGTGTCAGAAGTCTGTCCCTGGGAAAACTGCACGGCTTGTAGTGAAGAAGTTCATGAAGCCGGGACCTGCCAACATGTTTCACTGTGTGTGACTAACACAAGTTATCTGTGACTTTGTCCTCGTGCGGTGCTGCAGGTGGGCGGGCTGATGGAGGACGTGGAGGTGACCTCGGGCAGCGTCCGGCAGCTGAGGCGGGACTTAAAGCAGCTGGACGCGCAGATCAACCAGACGGCCCGGAACGGTCAGATGAAGTTCATGGAGACGGGGCTGGAGGTGGAGGCGGCGAGGGAGGTGGTGCTGAGGCGGGTGGAGGAGCTGGCGGCGAATCTCAGCCAGCATGACGTGCGGCTGCGGGACATGGACGCGCGGCTGCGGGACACGGAGGAGGACGTGGACTACTTGTACGAAGGTCTCTACAAGCGCAACTCGTCTGCAGACTGCGACTGTAAGGCGCTGAAGGCCGCCGTGACACGACTGGAGAGGGGCGTGGCCAACGTGACAGAGGTGGCCAATGAGAACCGGTTAGCCCTGGAGGAGACCGGCGAGGGAGGGGCGGGGCAGTGGGGCGGAGTCAGTAACTGGGAGCCGGCCGTGCAGGTGCTCCAACAAGACCTCCAGCAGGTGAGAAACTAAGACTTAAACAGGTTTTTACTAAAGAGCCGAGTTTAAAAGAAGGATGCGATGGAGACGAGATGGTCTCTGCTCCGAGGAGGTCCCGGTCCAAACTAACAGCCACGTGTGGAAGTAGATCTCTAAAGTACGGAAGCCCTGAGGGACAAGTGAGGATTTATTTCTTTTTCTAAATCTGATCTAAACTGTTTTTATTTTTTCATCTGTGAACAAATGTTTCCCAGGAGACAAACAACTATTCTCATGTGTGAAGCCGAGTGGAAAAACCAAAATGTTCATGAAACTGATTTTTTATTTTCTTTGGAGGGAAAAAAAGTCTGCGAGGCTGAAGAGCAGCACGACCGACTGCTCCACACATTTGAAAATACAGATATTATATATATAGTTTTTTTCCTTCAGTGTCACACAAGAAAAAAAATCTTCCACGTTCCTCCAAAACATTTTTTCACTCCGTTTCAAATAACAATAAAATAAAATCTCCTGAACTTTTTTTTCACTTGGTTTCAAACCAGAAATGTTTTGTTTTTTTTCATATCGAAAAAAACCAAAAAAAGTTTCTGCAAAACTTTTTCCACCAGTTCTGACACAAACACACAGACGAGGAAACTGTTCAGATCAGACTTAGAAAAGCACGAGCGAACGTTTACATTCTCAGATTTCCTTTTTTATGTGAAACTGAGTGAGGAAAGAAAAGTTGTGTCAGCGGCAAAAAGAAATTGGTTTTGGAAGGCGAATGAAAAATTCTCCTTCCAGAAAAAACCTGTTTCACGTTTTCACAGAAAAAAAAAAATGCTTTTTTTCTTTCCAGAAAACAGTTAAGAAGAAGAAAAATGTGTGAAACTGAATAGTTTTTTTCTTCATGTCATTCAGAGTGAAGAGTTGAGCTCCTGTTGAGCAGCTGCAGCTCAACACCAGCTGACCCACCGTCACCTGACAGATCTGAATTCATGGTTTCTTCCAGACGAGTTTAATTCCTCCCTGAACGTAACACAACATACATCTGTTGTGTGTTAGCAGGTTATTTAACACAACATGTGTTATAATCTGCCATCAGTGTCATTATGACATCATTTCAGACATGAAAACAAAAATCCACTCAGACTCAGTTTCACAGGATCATCTGCTCCACGGTTTCATAGATGAAAAACAAATTAAGGAATTTATGAAGATTATTCTCTCAAAACTTTTCCCAGTTCTCAGGTCATAACCACAAAGAGACAAATATCTGGATCTGACTTTATAATCTGGATCTGCACTCGACCCTCAGGGCCTCCGTGCTGCAGACACTTGAATGCACATTATAAAATCAGAAATTGATACTCGAATGACAAAAGTTGGAGTTTATTTTGTGCACGTTTTGTTTCACGTCATTAGATGTCAACAGAACATCAGAAGAATATTTCAGTTTTCGTCTCTCGGTGTTTACATTAATATGTATTGAAGCTTTCTTTCCTCTGTCATCGTGCAGGTGAAGGAGTCTCTGGCCTCGGAGCAGACCAGGACCAGGACTCTGGACCACAGTCTGACCCAGCTGAGCGACTCGGTGAAGGTGGGTCTGGCCGAGGTCTCGGGCCTGAAGGGGGCAGACGGGAAGCTGCAGCACCTGTCGGGCTCCTTCGACTCTCTGCTGGAAGACGCCATCCGACACAGCGACGTGCTAGAGCTTCTGCTGGGGGAGGAGGTGCTGGAGTTCCTGGAGTGGCCCGTCCAGGACCAGGAGGCCCACTCCATCCCGGCCCTGAAGGAGCAGCTGGGGAACCTGCAGGAGCAGCTGAGGGGGCACAACCTGAGCATCACCTCCCTGCTGGGCAACAGTCCAGGTGAGAACCACCAGGGGGCAGATTTCACTCACTTTAATGATTTGTTTCACCAGATGTGGTTAGATCAGTTCAAACAGACAGCACCAGACTCCCTTACCAAATATAGTGATTTTAAGAGTTGTTGAGTTAAAACAAACTTTCTAACGTAGTGAAACTCTGTCTCTGACAGACTCTGAATCATTGTCTCCTTCTTGTAAATTCAGCATTAAATGAAAACAGTAAGTTGTGTGTTTCCTTGTAAAAAGTGTCAGTTTGTGGCAGCATGGCTGCACCAGCCTGTCTGCTTCTGTGTCTAAAGTGCTAAAGTCTGACCTGCCAACATTTAGCAGCTGTTTGAACACACTGTTTACACTGATTTCACCATTTACACTCAATTTATGGAAGAAGAAACATTTTATTGATACTAAACATGTCACATTTTACAGATACACTAAACAGTAACCAGTATAGGGCACTTCAAGGTACTTCAAGGACATCTAGTGGCAGCTGTGAGAAGCTACAACACCACAGTTTGTGTGTCGAGCTCAGCCTTTTCTTCTCAGACTCATGTTTGACTCCTTCTGGTTCCAGGAGGCAGAGAGGAGGTACCGTCTGCTGACCAGCCCTCCTCTGACGACGACCTCCTCCATGATGATTGGCTCCCTGGCAGCATGAGGAGGAGCAGCAGTGAGGTTCCAGCCAGGGAGCGCCAGCTCCTCCTCCACTCCGCGGGGAGGCGTCCAGAGCTCGGAGGAGACGGCAGCGATCTGTGGAACTTGGAGAAAGCGGTGGAGGAGCTGGAGCTGAAGGTGCTCCGGCTGGAGGAGAAAACCTCCAACGCTTCTGCTGGGAGAGAGGCGCCCCCCGTTGGTGCGGAGGCCAAACTGCAGGCGGAGGTGACGTGGCTGAAGAGAGGGCTGGAGGAGCATCTGAGGGTGTTCAAAAACGTCTTCAGTAACGCCGACGTCCTCGCCGGATCTGACGCCACGCTGGAGCTCGATAAACTGTGGCAGCTGGTGAAGAACAAAGAGGGGAAGAAGGAGAAGAAGAGAGGAGGACGAGGAAACCATCGGAGCAGGAGGGAGACATCAGGTGAGTGAAGACAAAACCTAACTTCTGTCAGTTTCAGGTCAGATTACCAACGTGTTCAGTCAGTGGATTATTCTCCATGCTAAGATAACATTTTGTGTGTGGATTTTATGCTAATGTAACATTAGCATGAAGAAAAATCTTAGCAACACTAGCAGAGAAGTCCACATACAAACATGTTAGCTTAGCTTAGCTTAGCAGGAAGGAAAAAAATCCACTTATGTCGTATTCATCAGTTAGTTTAGTTTGACACAGAGGAACATTCACTAACATGGAGATACGTGGATTTTCTTCATGTTGAGCTAAGATAACATGTTGCTAAGTAGATTTTTCTTCGTGCTAAGCTACCATTAGCATAAAATCCACATGGGTCATTCCATGCCAACTCACCCAAAATCCAGAACTTTTCCCAGTTCATGTCAGGGATTTTCTTGATAAAATACATGTTGAAACATCTGTTAAGTTGATGGCACGGTGAAACCCTCCAGCTGTCCTCCAATACCTCCAAAGTTAGGACTGTTTGGCCCTCTGAGCTAAATTTCAGCATTTGTGATTCCTTGTATGTGTATTCTGAACCTCACCACCGCTTGTGTTTCACTGGATTGGGTTGAAATTTGTCCTGAACGTCAGCGGGACTCTGAGGAAACCTGTCAACATTCATTCATTTAAATAGTTGTTGCTGAATGGTTACAGTCATCAGATTAATAACAGGAAGTCTTTTTGTTACCAGAATGAAGAATGTGTCATTTTCAAAAAGTCATATCTCCACTAGTTTTCATTTTCTTTCAACCAAATGTAGCTGTGTGTAGTGTTACTGTAGCTGTGTGTAGTGTTACTGTAGCTCTGTGTAGTGTTACTGTAGCTCTGTGTAGTGTTACTGTAGCTAACTGTAGCTACAGTAACACTACAGAGCTAGCGGTGGTGAGGTTCAGAATACACATACAAGGAATCACAAATGCTGAAATTTAGCTCAGAGGGCCAAACAGTCCTAACTTTGGAGGTATTGGAGGACAGCTGGAGGGTTTCACCGTGCCATCAACTTAACAGATGTTTCAACGTGTATTTTATCAAGAAAATCCCTGACATGAACTGGGAAAAGTTCTGGATTTTGGGTGAGTTGGCATGGAATGACCCATGTGGATTTTATGCTAATGGTAGCTTAGCACGAAGAAAAATCTACTTAGCAGCATGTTATCTTAGCATAGAAAATAATCCACTTACTGATGAACACAACATGTAAGTTAGGTGGATTTTTTCCTCGTGCTAAGCTAACATGTTCTTGGCTGCTAGCTGGTTGTGGTCCTCAGATCCCCTGTTCACCCTCTGACTCACATTTTGTCTCCAGGTGTTGTCGCCGTCCCGTCCGGCCTATCAGAAGCCTCTCTGCTGCTTGTCGCTGGATCTCCTCTGAGCGTCTCGAGCGGCGTCATCGTGTTTGAAGCATCCCTGAACGGGGGTCGCTCTTACTCCGACAGCGGCACCTTCATGGCTCCGGTGAACGGCGTCTACCTGTTTGTCCTCACCTTGGATCTGCGGCTGGGCCCCGCCCACGTGGTCCTGACGCGGGGATTGGGAGGGGCTCCGGTGTCTCTACACAGACGAGAAGTGACGGAGGCGGGGCCGGTCACCGCTGTGAGCCTCCTGCCGCTGAGCCAGGGGGAGGACGTGAGGCTGGAACTGAAGGGAGGAGCGTGGGCGGAGTCAGAGGACAATGTGTTCACCGTAGTGCTGCTCCACCAGACCACCTGAGGGCACTGTGGACCAATCAGCTGACAGATCAGACTCTGGAAGGGGCGGAGTCAGTCAGTTGAAAATTTCTGAATTCCTGCTGGAAGTTTTATTTATTTCATTATTACAGAATCAGAAAAATATTAAAACATGAAACTGACTGCAGAATGTTTTTCTCTCCTTCAAACCCTGAATGGAAGCTCCAGTCAGGATGTTGTTAGCTTAGCTTAGCATAAAGACGTGAAGCAGGGGGAGACTGCTAGCCCAACTCTGTTCAAAGATTAAAAATACACAACTCACCATCTCTGAAGCTCATGAACATGTATCCTGTTTGTTTCAAGGAACAGTTCACACATCTACTCAGCCCCGTGTCCACGTGTCGTAGTCCACCAAACATCTCTGGAGCTTCACAGTAAAACAGAGTTGCAGCATTCTGCTAAACAGCTGAAGCAGCTGGAGATGATTTAAACATCAGACAGCTCGTCTGCTCGTCTGCTGTAGCTGGTGTGTTTCTGAACTTTGGAGCGAGGCTAAAGTTAAACTTCTTTACATCGATGTTATTCTGTAAAAGTGAGTCAACATATCATGTGTCCTTTTAGCTGAGGGAATCTTTTATATTTGAATGTCTGTAAAGTTTCAATATACTGATGTAAAAACAGAGCAGTTTATATGTTTATATAAAGGAACAGCTGAGCCGTTTTTTTATCTGAACTGTCACTTAATAAAAAGCTTTAATCACAGACGTGATGTGTGAACGTTTCTGACATTTAAAAACGGGAAACATGTCGGATCAGCAGTGTCACAGTTTCACTGCATTTTTTATCAAAGACAAAATAATTGTTGCTAATGAAGTTATTGTGATATCTACGCTGTGTGTCAGCCTGAGTCTGTGGCAGCAGCTCGTTATGGTGCATCACTGCCACCTACTGTGACAATGTGAGAACTACAACAGACGGACATGATTTAAAGCTGGATCACTTCAGACGATGTTGTTTACCGGACGGATCTGTTTAATGTACTTAAAGTAACTAAGTACATTTACTCAAGCACAATTGTTTTTTATACTTTTTACTCCATTACATTTATTTGGTAACTTTAGTTACTTTAAAGATTACATGCTGTATCAATACTGTAACACAATCTTTACTTTGCTCTGTAAACTTTAACAGCGCTGCAGAGAATTAAAGGATTTCACATCATCTGAGCTAAAATAAAAAGCTGGTAAACTCTGAACTTTAAACATTTTAATCATCTGTTTAATCTACAGTGTAGAAAAATAAGCATCAAAAATATACCAAACAAAATAAAATCTGGCCAAGCATGAAGCCCAAAAACAACTTTGACATGATGAAAAAATAACTTTGAACTCTTCATCTGGGTAATTGACACTTTTCTGTCTCATCGTCATCGTTAATTATTATTAATAATGTGATGAACGCAGGTCTGGTCTGAACTGACACTTTAATGTGAAATTCTGATTTTATTTTGAAAAGAAGTGAGCAGAAGAGATTTGAGGCGACAGAACCAATCAATCAGAAGGTGAGATAATTCATCAAGCTGTTTGTACTGAAGATATTGATCTTCAGAATCAGCTGATGTCAGACCAGACCTGGGTCGGTTTGTTTTGGCTCACCTGGAGCACCAGGTGGGCGGGGTCAGCAGGAGTACACATCAGCTCCTTCAGGCTGTTATCAAACAGGTGTTCCTTCACAATCGATGAAAAGACAAGCTCCTAAATGTAACGAGAAGCTTCCAGATGTCAACAGAAATGAGCAACGAGCACACAAACAAATCTAGCGTCAACACTTCTGAAGTGAACTACTGCAGTCAAGCGGCTGCGCTAAAAAGATCTGCATATATCATCGACACAGTAAACAGCGAAGTCTCAATGCTAGAATACGTCTGAAAACATCATGCTAAATATTAGCTGTTCAAATAAAAGCTGCAGTTCTTCATCTAACAACAGAATCAGCCTCGTGTACAATATAAGAAGGCTGCACGTCCCAAACAGGCCAATAACTAGAAAATTAGATCGTCTATGAGAGAATATCAGAATATTTAGCTCCTCTAAGCACAACTCAGTCCGACAAGCTACAAAAATAAATAGAGGAAGAAGAAGTCCAAGATTAAGTCTGAGACACAAACTTTCTACTTCCTGTCGCGTCTCCTTCACTTCCTGTTTAGATTCAGCCGCCGTCTGTTCCTCAACTTCAGAATATGACACGTCCATCGATCCGATCCGATCCGCCGAATAATCGGTTCTGTTTTCACAATTCTGAGAAAAAAATAAGTGGGAACGTATTTTTGTTCTTTCTATAATCTAAAACTCGTCAACATCAAGCAGAACGTTTCTGAGGAATCACTTAGTCACTTCTGAGGCCGTCTGAACTGTTAGATCACATCTTCAACATGTTATCACTTCATCAGCTGATTGATCAACAGAGCCTGATCAACCAATAATGAGGCAGTTCGTTATTAAACGTGTTTGACATTTCAAAATAAAGTGTTGATGTAGATTTTAACTGAACTTCAAACTGTCGACTCGAACAGCAGATTCATAAAAACACCATCGAGTCGTCGTCAGTTTGAAGATGAGGATCCATCAAAGTTTATCAGAATATCAGCGAGGTGGAGACGCTGCTCCTCACGCCGCTGTGACTGCTGACTGCTGACTGCTGACTGCTGATTACTGATTACTGACTGCTGACTGCTGACTGCTGATTACTGATTACTGACTGCTGACTGTTGACTGCTGACTGTTGACTGCTGACTACTGACTGCTGACTGCTGACTGCTGATTACTGACTGCTGACTGTTGATTATTGACGTGTCATATTCTGATCAGACTGCAGATTAACAGACAGCAGCTCTGCTGCTCTGTCCTCTGTCAGTCCGTCCTCTGTCAGTCTGTCTCTGTCAGTCCGTCCTCTGACAGTCGGTCTGTCAGTCTGTCTCTGTCAGTCTCTCAGTCCGTCCTCTGACAGTCCGTCTGTCAGTCCGTCCTCTGTCAGTCTGTCAGTCTGTCCTCTGACAGTCCGTCCTCTGACAGTCTGTCTCTGTCAGTCCGTCCTCTGTCAGTCCGTCCGTCCGACAGTCTGTCTCTGTCAGTCCGTCCTCTGTCAGTCTGTCTCTGTCAGTCCGTCCTCTGTCAGTCCGTCCTCTGACAGTCCGTCCTCTGACAGTCTGTTTCTGTCCGTCCGTCCTCTGTCAGTCCGTCCTCTGTCAGTCTGTCCTCTGTCAGTCTGTCTAAGTCAGTCCGTCCTCTGTCAGTCTGTCTAAGTCAGTCCGTCCTCTGTCAGTCTCTCAGTCCGTCCTCTGTCAGTCTGTCTCTGTCAGTCTGTCCTCTGTCAGTCTCTCAGTCCGTCCTCTGTCAGTCTCTCAGTCCGTCCTCTGTCAGTCTGTCTCTGTCAGTCCGTCCTCTGTCAGTCTCTCAGTCCGTCCTCTGTCAGTCTGTCTCTGTCAGTCTGTCTCTGTCAGTCTGTCTCTGTCAGTCCGTCCTCTGTCAGTCTCTCAGTCCGTCCTCTGTCAGTCTGTCTCTGTCAGTCTGTCTCTGTCAGTCCGTCCTCTGTCAGTCTCTCAGTCCGTCCTCTGTCAGTCTGTCTCTGACAGTCCGTCCTCTGTCAGTCCGTCCTCTGTCAGTCTGTCTCTGACAGTCCGTCCTCTGTCAGTCCGTCCTCTGTCAGTCCGTCTCTGACAGTCCGTCCTCTGTCAGTCCGTCTCTGTCAGTCCGTCCTCTGTCAGTCCGTCCTCTGTCAGTCCGTCTCTGTCAGTCTGTCTCTGTCAGTCTGTCTCTGTCAGTCTGTCTCTGTCAGTCCGTCCTCTGTCAGTCTCTCAGTCCGTCCTCTGTCAGTCTCTCAGTCCGTCCTCTGTCAGTCTGTCCTCTGTCAGTCTGTCCTCTGTCAGTCTGTCTCTGTCAGTCCGTCCTCTGTCAGTCTCTCAGTCCGTCCTCTGTCAGTCTGTCTCTGTCAGTCTGTCCTCTGTCAGTCTGTCTCTGTCAGTCTGTCCTCTGTCAGTCTGTCTCTGTCAGTCCGTCCTCTGTCAGTCTCTCAGTCCGTCCTCTGTCAGTCCGTCCTCTGTCAGTCCGTCCTCTGTCAGTCCGTCCTCTGTCAGTCTGTCTCTGACCCGCTGTGTGTCGGTGCTTCTTCTTGATTAGAAATCTAAATGTGCTTCAGTCCAGCCGACATTAAAGACTGATGAAGACGTCCATGTTGTGGCGTCCAGGCGGAGGACGAGTCAGGAACAGATCCTGGAGATGAAACCTCGTGATGATGATGGTGGTGACGATGACGATGATGAGACGCTCTCCTGCAGCCTCGGCTCGATCAGCTGGCCGAGCGGAATCGAGCCACGTAAGCGCCGCAGGACGGGCAGTAGGGGCGCGACGGCTCGGCGGGGAGCTGCTGACACAGCGAGCAGAGCTGAGGGTCTCTGCGGAGTCGGGCCGGAGGAGGCTGGTGGGACGCGGTCCTCCGGAGGGGCGGGTGGTGGCGAGCGGTGCGAGGGTCCCAGGAGGAGCTGAGCTGGACCGTCCTGTAGTCGGCCTCGCGGCGCCAGTCGCTCTCAGGAGGCACGTCCAGGCGGAGCGGCTGAGGAGGAGGAGGAGCCTCCCCCGACACCCGGAGGAGGTGAGGAGCGCAGTGACCCGACCCCCTGACGGTGCCGGGCAGCGACGGCTGCCTGTAGTGACCGTTAGTGGTGTTAGCAGGGCGGCGAGGGCGGGACAAGGTGGCGTAGAGACTCTGTAGACCCAGCGGGGGGGCAGGACCGGAGTCCACTCTGGGCCTGGGGAGGGAGGAGGTGGAGGAGGAGGGAGGCGGGGCTCGGCGAGGAGCACGGGGCAGCGTGCCGTAACTCAGCGCCACGCTGTGGACGCTTTTACCTGAGACAGCCGGACACCTGTCAGACACAGCCAGAGACTGCTGCTGGACACCGGGTACAGCTCCTGAGGAGGAGGAGGAGGAGGAGGAGGAGAGTAAGAAGAGAGGAGAGAGGAGAGAGGAGTAAGGAGAGAGGAGGAGGAGGAGAGTAAGGAGAGAGGAGGAGGAGGAGGAGAGTAAGGAGAGAGGAGGAGGAGGAGGAGAGTAAGGAGAGAGGAGGAGGAGGAGGAGGAGGAGGAGGAGGAGGAGAGTAAGAAGAGAGGAGAGAGGAGAGAGGAGGAGGAGGAGGAGAGTAAGAAGAGAGGAGAGAGGAGAGAGGAGGAGGAGGAGGAGAGTAAGGAGAGAGGAGAGAGGAGAGAGGAGGAGGAGGAGGAGGAGAGAGGAGAGAGGAGGAGGAGGGTAAGAAGAGAGGAGAGAGGAGAGAGGAGGAGGAGGAGGAGAGTAAGGAGAGAGGAGAGAGGAGAGAGGAGGAGGAGGAGGAGGAGAGAGGAGAGAGGAGGAGGAGGGTAAGAAGAGAGGAGAGAGGAGAGAGGAGGAGGAGGAGGAGGGTAAGAGAGAGGAGAGAGGAGGAGGAGGGTAAGAAGAGAGGAGAGAGGAGAGAGGAGGAGGAGGAGGAGAGTAAGGAGAGAGGAGAGAGGAGGAGGAGGAGGAGGGTAAGGAGAGAGGAGAGAGGAGGAGGAGGAGGAGGGTAAGGAGAGAGGAGAGAGGAGGAGGAGGAGGAGAGTAAGGAGAGAGGAGAGAGGAGGAGGAGGAGGAGAGTAAGGAGAGAGGAGAGAGGAGAGAGGAGGAGGAGGAGGAGGGTAAGGAGAGAGGAGAGAGGAGGAGGAGGAGGAGGGTAAGGAGAGAGGAGAGAGGAGGAGGAGGAGGAGAGTAAGGAGAGAGGAGAGAGGAGGAGGAGGAGGAGGGTAAGGAGAGAGGAGAGAGGAGAGAGGAGGAGGAGGAGGAGGAGGAGGAGGAGAGTAAGAAGAGAGGAGGAAGTTGAAAATGGAGAAACAAGCAGTCGTCAGTGTGAATCAACAGCTGCTGGACAAAATATTATTTCTGACTCTCAGGATGTAAAAACTTCTAAAGGTCCTGTTCAGACCTGGTATCAACATCTAGCACCAGACTCCCTTAACAAATCAGCTAATTTTAGGAGTTGTTGAGTAGCGTAAAACTTTATAACGTAGTGAAACTCTGTCTCTGACAGACTCTGAATCATTGTCTCCTTCTTGTAAATTCAGCATTAAATGAAAACAGTAAGTTGTGTGTTTCCTTGTAAAAAGTGTCAGTTTGTGGCAGCATGGCTGCACCAGCCTGTCTGCTTCTGTGTCTAAAGTGCTAAAGTCTGACCTGCCAACATTTAGCAGCTGTTTGAACACACTGTTTACACTGATTTCACCATTTACACTCAATTTATGACAGAAGAAACATTTTATTGATCTAAACATGTCACATTTTACAAATACACTAAACAGTAACCAGTATAGGCGACTTCTTTGTCCCCAGATTCCCTTAACAAATGTGTCAGTTTAGTGAGTTGTTGAGTTGGAGACACTTTATAAACTGTGTGAAACTCTGTCTCTGACTGATTCTGACTTATTTGTTCCTTCTTGTAAATTCTGCAAATGTTCTACATGAACTTCTTTCTGTCTTTGTGTCTGTTTGTCCCTCAGGACGATATAATCGGGTCTGAACAGGTTCAACATGGAGGGCGGCTCCAAACATTTAATCAAGAAACTTCAGATGAATCAAAGAAATAAAGCGATAAAAAGATGATGTGGTGGAGGTGACGGAGGTGGAGGTGGAGGTGGAGGGCCAGCAGGTTACCTGAGTGTCCCCAGGAGGAGAGGCCCGAGCTCGGGGGCCGTGATGTCTGCAAGGGGAGGTGCTGTGAAGGAGGTGCAGGAGCTGAGGGGCCAGGGTGTCGGGGCTGGTGGTGGTAGGAGTGATCTGTAGTGAAGGAGGTGGAGGAAGGGAGGTGCAGAAAGGAGGTGCTGGGGTGACGGAGGAGGGAGGAGGAGTGGAGGTCGCTGTGTCTGAGGGGGGGCCTGGAGACAGGGGGGTCCTTCAGGGTGAGGAGGAGGAGGAGGATGATGGAGGAGGAAGATGATGGAGGAGTAAAACAAAACAAGTGGAAGGAGATGAAGTGAGAGATGAAAAACAGACGAGGAAAAGAAAAAGAAAGAAGTGAAGGATGGAGAAATAAAACAGACGAGTTAACATGATGGAGGGAAACCTGAAAAATGACAAACAAAACTAAAGACGAAGAAACGTTGGATCTCTGAGATCAGAGTCTGTTTGAGTTGTATGTTAAATCCTGACGAGGAGATGAAACATGAGCCTGATGCTGAGCTGAGACCAGCTGAATCACTGATGACGATCAGTGTCTGCAGCTCACAGCTCTGCTGGTCTGGACTGTTCAGAGATAACGACACTCAGACGAAGAGGAAACTCCTCCGGCTGAGCGAAACATCAGCATTCCTCCCACAGTCGGCCCTCAGCTGTGGGTTCAGCGAGGTTAACAGCTTAATGGAAGAACTAAATCAGCGATCAATGTTTAATGCTGCGGCCTGAGGCCGTCCTCGGGGCTGAAGACAAGATGGCTGCACGCCAGCAGCAGCAGAGACGGCTGCTGCTCCACACTGAACACATCACACTGCTGCTGTGATATCATGTGATTTATTAAAGAGTCACAATGTTCATCAGGTCAGCTCCATGAAATCAAAGCAGACTAATCCAGTTCTGATGATCCAGTTCTGATCCAGTTCTCTGCTCAACTCTGACAGCAGTGCAGACAGAACAGTCATTTTATCTTGTGAGCGAGTGGACGTGCTGACATGAACCTGCAGCAGCAGCAGTGTTTGTTTTAAAACACATTTCCCTGAAAGAACTTTGGAAATTATCACCGATTGCAGCCAATTTAGAATTATTTAAAAATAAAGTATGATAAGTTTATCTGGCATTTTTTTGGGCTCGTGGCTGTGAGGCTGGGGCGGCATGAGGCCGGGAGGTTGGAAGACGCGAGGCTGGGGCGGCATGAGGCCGGGAGGTTGGAAGACACGAGGCCGGAGCGGCATGAGGCCGGGAGCGTGAGGATGGGAGGCCAGGAGGCGTGAGGCCGGGAGGCGTGAGGCCGGGAGGCGTGAGGCCGGGAGGCGTGAGGCCAGGAGACCAGGAGGCGTGAGGCCGGGAGGCCGGGAGGCCGGGAGACCGGGAGACGTGAGGCCGGGAGACGTGAGGCCGGGGCGGCATGAGGCCGAGGGCGGCATGTGGCCGAGGGCGGCATGTGGCTGGGAGTGTGAGGATGGGAGGCCATGAGGCCGGGAGCGTGAGGATGGGAGGCCAGGAGGCGTGAGGCCGGGAGGCCGGGAGACCGGGAGGCCGGGAGACCGGGAGACGTGAGGCCGGGAGACCGGGAGACGTGAGGCCGGGGCGGCATAAGGCCGGGAGACGTGAGGCCGGGGCGGCATGAGGCCGAGGGCGGCATGTGGCTGGGAGTGTGAGGATGGGAGGCCATGAGGCCGGGAGCGTGAGGATGGGAGGCCAGGAGGCGGGAGGCCTGGAGGCGTGAGGCCGGGAGACGTGAGGCCGGGAGGCCAGGAGGCGTGAAGCCGGGAGGCGTGAGGCTGGGAGGCCAGGAGGCCAGGAGGTGTGAGGCTGGGAGGCCAGGAGGCGTGAAGCCGGGAGGTGTGAGGCTGGGAGGCCAGGAGGCGTGAAGCTGGGAGGTGTGAGGCTGGGAGGCGTGAGGCCGGGAGGCGTGAGGCCAGGAGGCGTCAGGCCAGGAGGCGTGAGGCCGGGGCGGTGTGAGGCATGAGACGTGACTGACTGCTGCTCCACACTGAGCACATCACACTGCTGCTGTGATATCATGTGATTTATTAAAGAGTCACAATGTTCATCAGGTCAGCTCCATGAAATCAAAGCAGACTAATACAGTTCTGATGATCCAGTTCTGATCCAGTTCTCTGCTCAACTCTGACAGCAGTGCAGACAGAACAGTCATTTTATCTTGTGAGCGAGTGGACGTGCTGACATGAACCTGCAGCAGCAGCAGTGTTTGTTTTAAAACACATTTCCCTGAAAGAACTTTGGAAATTATCACCGATTGCAGCCAATTTAGAATTATTTAAAAATAAAGTATGATAAGTTTATCTGGCATTTTTTTGGGCTCGTGGCTGTGAGGCTGGGGCGGCATGAGGCCGGAAGGTTGGAAGACGCGAGGCTGGGGCGGCATGAGGCCGGGAGGTTGGAAGACACGAGGCCGGAGCGGCATGAGGCCGGGAGCGTGAGGATGGGAGGCCAGGAGGCGTGAGGCCGGGAGGCGTGAGGCCGGGAGGCGTGAGGCCGGGAGGCGTGAGGCCAGGAGACCAGGAGGCGTGAGGCCGGGAGGCCGGGAGGCCGGGAGACCGGGAGACGTGAGGCCGGGAGACGTGAGGCCGGGGCGGCATGAGGCCGAGGGCGGCATGTGGCCGAGGGCGGCATGTGGCTGGGAGTGTGAGGATGGGAGGCCATGAGGCCGGGAGCGTGAGGATGGGAGGCCAGGAGGCGTGAGGCCGGGAGGCCGGGAGACCGGGAGGCCGGGAGACCGGGAGACGTGAGGCCGGGAGACCGGGAGACGTGAGGCCGGGGCGGCATAAGGCCGGGAGACGTGAGGCCGGGGCGGCATGAGGCCGAGGGCGGCATGTGGCTGGGAGTGTGAGGATGGGAGGCCATGAGGCCGGGAGCGTGAGGATGGGAGGCCAGGAGGCGGGAGGCCTGGAGGCGTGAGGCCGGGAGACGTGAGGCCGGGAGGCCAGGAGGCGTGAAGCCGGGAGGCGTGAGGCTGGGAGGCCAGGAGGCCAGGAGGTGTGAGGCTGGGAGGCCAGGAGGCGTGAAGCCGGGAGGTGTGAGGCTGGGAGGCCAGGAGGCGTGAAGCTGGGAGGTGTGAGGCTGGGAGGCGTGAGGCCGGGAGGCGTGAGGCCAGGAGGCGTCAGGCCAGGAGGCGTGAGGCCGGGGCGGTGTGAGGCATGAGACGTGACTGACTGCTGATTCAGTTAACAGAACTTTTGTCAGAACCAGCTTCAACCAGGCTGCAGTTACATCCCATGAACACAGGGGGGCAGCATGTTGTTCAATAGAACCAACACAGGAGCTGATGAGTGAGTGAGTGAGTGAGTGAGTGAGTGAGTGAGTGAGTGAGTGAGTGAGTGTGTGTGTGTGTGTGTGTGTGTGTGTGTGTGAGAGAGTGTGTGTGTGTGTGTGTGTGTGCATGCGTGCATGTCTGTGTGTGTAACTCACGCAGCTGCGGGAGGGGCCAAGGGTTTGGGGTCGTGACCTGATGACGGTTCCACTCAGGCTGCGGGTGATCCGTCGCAGGTTCTCTGCGCTGTAGCTCTCGTCTTCACCCGACGGCTGCTGGACAGACGGCAGAGAACTAAATGATCAGGTTATTGATCCACAAATCAATACTGATTACCACAATAATACCAGACACAGACACACACACAGACACACACACACACACACACACACACACAGACACACAGACACACACACACACACACACACCTGCGGGGCTGTGACAGGTGATCTGTAGGCGTATCTCTCGATCTCAGCTGTGGGTGTTTTGGAGCGTCCAGGTGTCGTCAGCAGCCTCCTCACACCTGCAGTCAGAACACCTGCTGTTAATCTGCATCAACCAATCAGCTCACACCATCAATCCGTCATAGTTATGGATTAATCTAACACCTAATCTGATAACTGATCCATAAAGAAAGACGTTTCCCACCTGGTCTGCTGTTGATTGGTTGAGGACTGACCCCGCGGCTGCCCCGGTGCATGCTGGGAGCCAGCAGACTGGCCTGGTACAGAGAGTCCAGCTCTGACAGCTCCTCATCGGGCGCTGCCACGCCGCCTCCTCCTGATGCATTCTGGGAGCCATAGTACCTGTTGACATTTTCCGCCCAACGCTCCACAGGCAGCGCTGCTCTGTAGTCGGCGGGGGGCGGGGAGGTGGTCCGAACAGGTGGGGGGGCGGGGGAGGGGGAGTCTGGGGGTGAGTGACAGGGGGAGATGATTGGTGGGTTGATGGGTGAATCAACAACATCAGGCTGGTCCAGGTGTAAGCACGACCACTTCCTGGTCAGGTAGGCTGGCGGGGGTGGGGCTAGTCTGGCGGCGGAGTCAGAAACAGGGGGCGTGGTCTCATGGTGTCTGGTGTAATATTGCTCCTCCTCCAGCATCAGGTGACACCTGTTGCTGGAGCCAACAGGTGACGGGGCTCGGGCCAGCGCTGGGACGGTCCACTGGGCGGGAGGGTCCGCCTCCTCAGGTGGAGGGGGCGGAGCCACGTCTCCCAGGGGGCTCTGCTCCCAGGTGTCCACACACAGGGCGGGGAGGGACCTGGTGTTAGTGAGGGGTTTCCCGAAGTCAGAGCAGGGGCTGCCGGCCCTGCGCTCCTCCATGGGTGAACCTGTAGGAGCTCTGCTGCTGGAGGTGGGGTCAGAGCTTGTTTTGGGAGGGAGGGGATTAACGAGGCAGGGAGTGAAAGGCGGGGCCTGCTGGTCCTGACAGGCAGCTGATTGGCCGGCCTGTTTCTCCGTCAGAAGTACTTTGAGCGAGAGAGGCTTTTTACTGCAGAGAGAGAGAGAGAGAGAGAGAGAGAGAGAGAGAGAGAGAGAGAGAGAGAGAGAGAGAGAGAGAGAGAGAGAGAGATTGGCAAAATTGTTGAAACTTTCATGCCAATAAAGCTCCTTTGAATTTGAATTTGAGAGAGAGAGAGAGAGAGGTGAGGTGAGGAGTGTGTGTGTGTGTGTGTGTGTGTGTGTGTGTGTGTTTGTGTGTGTGTGTGTGTGTTTCACAGGTTGTTTCCTGCAGCTCTCATCATGGTTCACCCTCTGAGTCCTGCAGTGCCACCTACAGGCTGCAGCGTTCATCACAGCTCGCTAAAGTGAAACACTGAAGAGAACGACTCCTGTGATTGGTCGTCCTGGGCTGCAGGTGTGTGATGCAGGTTGGATCAGACTCAGATATCTGACCCTTCAGAAAACACTCGTCCTTCATGTCGTTATGTGTTTTATGACCACTGAAGAGTTTTAATCTGAAGTTTCACCTGAACTCAAACACACCTTCACAGAAAGTGACAGAAATGAAGGTGAACATTTCTGTGAAATAAAAATTGGATTGCTAAATGATCAAGTGATTAAGAGATTGATTTACAGCTGATGAATGTGATGAAAACATTTGGTTTTATCATTAATCATTTAAACAAAGTGTCCTCGATGGTGGAAGTAACAAAAATAACTGACAGAAACACAAGTGATGAAATGTTTGTGAATTAAAACAGAGTGAAATAAAATGTCTAATGAGTTTATCAAACTGTGTCATTAACAACATCCAAATGACATTTAACGATTAACAAATGTGGATCAGAAGCCGGCCCCGCCCACTGACCTACAGTCCTGGCTGAGTGTCGTGTGATGTCTGGAGCTGAACCAGCACACTGAGCTTTTTATATACTGGATCTCTGTCGGCACCAGCAGCACGTACGTGTTTATAATTCAGACAGAATGTATTTGAAGCTTTTTGGACTCAGTGCTGATGCTCCACGACTTGTGATTGGCTGAGCAGACTACAGGTGGTACCTGGGCTGTTCCTGGACCTGCTGCCCCTCCTGCTGCTGTTGCTCTGCCTCCTGCTGCTGCTGCTGCTGCAGGCGCTGCTGCAGGCTGCGGCCTCTCCTCAGGCAGCGCTGCAGCCGGCTGTGACTACTAGCTCCGCCCTCAGCCGCCAGCAGCTGCAGTTTGGCTGCAGCGAGGTCACATGTCAACAGAAAATACACAACAGAAAGAAAAGAAAGAAGGAAAACAGAAAAAAGAAAGATGCAGAAAATAACTTGTTATGATGAATTCATGCAAAAATATTAAAAATCAAATATACAACTGACAGAAGATCTGACTGACATGATGGAGGTGAGACTGTGTGTGTGTGTGTGTGTGTGTGTGTGTGTGAGTGTATGGTTGTCATGAGAGATCACAGCATTATAAGATCAGTAACTCTGGGTTGTTTCTCAGTGATGAAATGGTGAAATTATATTTTCAGAATGTGAAATTAAAAAAACTAACTCAAACCAAACGGTTCTGTTCTGGGATCAGTTGATTCTAACAGTTTACACCTCGTTAGTATGTTTATGAACAACTGAAGAGTGTGTGTGTGTGTGTGTGTGTGTGTGTGTGTGTGTGTGTTAACAATCCTCAGTGACACACAAACATGTTGGGAGCTCAGGGGTTGATGTGGAACAGTTTTCAGCTGGTGCCTCTGGTTGCCATTAGCAACCAGGCAGAGGGATGGTGGGCAGGGGAACGGTGACCTCATTCAGTGTTACTCGTGTGTGTGTGTGTGTGTGTGTGTGTGTTTGTTAAGTGGAGGGGGGTCAGGGTGAATGGGAGGTGCTTACAGACTGCTTCGTTGACGGCCGACAGCGCAGCGGCAACCTCGCCTGCCTGCTCCAGACGCACTGATTGGTCCAGCAGAAGCTCCGCCTCCGACACACACCGCTCAAAGCTGTCACCTTTACCTGCAGGACGGACATCAGGAGACGGTTCTTTATCTACTGACAGCTGAACAACAGGAAATACTGCTGCA
The DNA here is from genome assembly GCF_040436345.1 of Pagrus major. NCBI lineage: Eukaryota > Metazoa > Chordata > Actinopteri > Spariformes > Sparidae > Pagrus > Pagrus major. The sequence continues at coordinate 31,707,570 of NC_133229.1, forward strand.
CACAGAGTTTCTGTGACATCACATCACAGGTGGATGTTGATGTCAGGTAAGAACAGGCTCTCAGCAGTTTGGTGTTGATGAACTGAACTGTGAAGACAAGAACGTCCACTGACGAGCAGTAAAAATGTTCTAGTGACTCATCATTTAAATGCAGATATTTTCTATATAAATTTATTTCTGAGGTCAGTTTAGTATCAAATCTGCATCATTCACTTCACCCCCCTGAAAAACCTCCAATACAACAAAATACAGATAGAAAGAGAAGAGAAGAGCAGCCAGCAGCTGGAGACACACACACACACACACACACACACACACACACACACACACACAGACAGATATAACAGAGTAGGAACAATGCATCATGGGACATGGTGTTTAACTCTGCAGGAAACTTTCACCTGAATTTAATCAAAATCAGAAGAATTTAAATCAACAAATCAGCAGAGATTCAGTTCACGTGTGTGTGTGTGTGTGTGTATGTGTATGTGTGTTGTGTTGTGTGTGTGTGTGTGTGTGTGTGTGTGTGTGTTGTGTTGTGTTGTGTGTGTGTGTGTGTATGTGTGTGTGTTGTGTGTGTATGTGTATGTGTGTTGTGTTGTGTTGTGTTGTGTTGTGTTGTGTGTGTGTGTGTATGTGTATGTGTAGGTGTATGTGTGTGTGTTGTGTGTGTGTGTTGTGTTGTGTTGTGTTGTGTTGGACAACAGGAATGTTCCTCATTGAGCAGCTGAAAGGGTCTGACTCAGCTGACACACAAAAGGCAGAATGACCCCTGCAGTAATAAAGCCTGTGTGTGTGTGTGTATGTGTGTGCGTGTGTGTGTGTGTACCCTGGATCTGCAGCTGGTCCAGGTCCAGGTACTTGCTGGGTCGGGGGTTGAAGCCGAGCGCTGCCTCCCTCTCCTTCTCCTGTCGTCGCTGCTGCTCCTCCTCCCTCGCTCTCCTCTGCACCTCCTCCTGCAGCTCATCCAGCTCACTGCGGCCTGCAGGGGGCGCTGCTCAACACACATACATTTATATTTACCTTTCAGCATTCAGCAGACGCTTTTGTCCAAAGCGACTTACAATAAGAACATTTATCACAAGAGAGAAACCACAACATATCACCGTCTATAAAGTAGAAAAGAAAAAATAGAAACAGTTTTCAAGCTCTCATCTGAGCAAAGTAGCTGCTATTTATCAAGATACCATAAGTACATAAGTGCACACACACACACACACACACACACACACACACACACACACACACACCGAGCTCCTGCAGCAGAGCTCCGCTGCTCTTGGACCGGATGTTCCTCCATGACGGTCCTGAAGAGGAAGACGAGGAGGATGAAGGCTTCTTCATGACGCACTCCCTGAAGAGAGAAGAACAAACACCTGGCTTCAGTCACTGTTCAGCTGAAGCAGGATCAATACTGCGTGAATAAACAGTGAATACCAAAGAAGAAGAAGAGTCTCACCTGTCTCCCAGGTTCAGGTCCAGGCTCACCGGGCTGCTGCTGTTCCTCTCGCTGCTCTCGTATCCGCTTTCCATCCGCTGGATCAGCCTGGGGGGAGGAGGAGGAGGAGGAGGAGGCAGCTCTGCACCTCCTGCTCCGTCCCCACCTCCTCTGAGGCTGCTGGGTAGAGTCCAGGAGGAGCCTGGCCTGACACACTTCACCTCCTCCTGCGCTGGGAAGGAGGCGTTGGCTCCCTCGGAGGGCGGAGGTCCACCGTCGTCGAGCAGCGAGACTCCCAGCGGGCTGTAACCCGCCTGCCTCCGCCTGGTGAAGATGCTGTCGATGTTGAGCGCCTCCCTCCGTGGCCTCCATGCCGGCCGGTACCTCCCCGAACCCGCTCCCCCGGAGCAGCTGGACTTGGACTCGCTGCTGGTGCTGTCGGCCTCCCAGTCAGGGAGTTGACTGGAGGAGGAGCAGGGAGCGGAGGCGTTGGCAGGGTGGTGGTGGTGGTTGTTGGTGGAGGAGGTGATCTCAGAGAGGACGGCAGCAGGTAAAGAGGAGGAGGAGGAGGAGGAGAGGGGGCGGCTGTGGATGATGTTACTCATGGTCTCTTTGAAGTCTCGGAGGCGACTGGTCGAGGATGAGGAGGAGGAGGAAGGTTTGGGGAGGTGACGAGGAACCTGCTGCTCCTTTAACGTCTCTCCTGGGGGGAGGAAAGAGGGAGGAGGAAGAGTAAAGAAAAGGAGGAGGAAGAGAAAAGAAAAGGACGAGGAGGAGTAAAGAAAAGGAGGAAGAGTAAAGAAAAGGAGGAGGAAGAGAAAAGAAAAGGACGAGGAGGAGTAAAGAAAAGGAGGAAGAGTAAAGAAAAGGAGGAAGAGTAAAGAAAAGGACGAGGAGGAGTAAAGAAAAGGACGAGGAAGAGTAAAGAAAAGGAGGAGGAAGAGTAAAGAAAAGGAGGAGGAGGAGAAAAGAAAAGGAGGAGGAAGAGAAAAGAAAAGGAGGAGGAGGAGAAAAGAAAAGGAGGAGGAAGAGAAAAGAAAAGGAGGAGGAAGAGTAAAGAAAAGGACGAGGAGGAGAAAAGAAAAGGAGGAGGAAGAGTAAAGAAAAGGAGGAGGAGGAGAAAAGAAAAGGAGGAGGAAGAGAAAAGAAAAGGAGGAGGAAGAGTAAAGAAAAGGACGAGGAGGAGAAAAGAAAAGGAGGAGGAAGAGTAAAGAAAAGGACGAGGAAGAGTAAAGAAAAGGACAAGGAGGAGTAAAGAAAAGGAGGAGGAGTAAAGAAAAGGAGGAGGAGTAAAGAAAAGGACGAGGAAGAGTAAAGAAAGGACGAGGAAGAGTAAAGAAAAGGACGAGGAGTAAAGAAAAGGAGGAGGAGTAAAGAAAAGGACGAGGAGTAAAGAAAAGGAGGAGTAAAGAAAAGGAGGAAGAGTAAAGAAAAGGAGGAGTAAAGGCGATAGACGTTGAAGGTGAGTGAGAATAAAGACACATTAATGAGCAGAAACGAATGAAGACAGAATGATTTTATATGAAACAAAATAAAAACTATAGCAGCAACATGAATCCTGTTTGTTTCAGATTTAAAGGAGAAGCTCAACATGTCGTCACAGGTCGGCTGCTACAAACTCTGTATTTAAAATGCTCAAATAATCTAAAAAAGATTTTAATAGGTTCAGTGTGTTGGAGACCCACTTCTGCCAGTTAAAGAAAAAAATAAGATGAAAATTAAGATTGTTGAAAGAAATATTTCCTTGGTAAGTCACGTTTATGAAATCAAAAGTCTAAATTAAAGAATAAACAAAATCATAATTATGAGATAAGAAGTCAAATTATAATTAAAAAATCATAAGTGAGAAAAAAAGTCAAATTATAAGATAAAAAGTCGAAACTGAGACGATGAAAAGTGAAAAGCTCAAAATTGTTAAAAATAAAAAAATAGGAATTGAATAAAAAAAAGTCAAAATTGAAAGATAAAAGTCAGAATTATGATTTTGTTTCCCCAAATGATTATAAAGTCAGCATTTATATAATAATCCATTTTGATTGAATGAATCTTTTTTTTTCAAATTTTAATTTCGACATTTTATCTCATTACAATTTCCTATTTATTACTTTTTGCCTGATAATTTCGACTTTATGTCATAATTACGACTTACCGCGGGAACATTTAATAATAATCATTATTATTATTATTATTATTTTATCCAGGCTACGTTTTCATAAATACTTTGTCTTTATCTGGCGGGAACAGTTCATAAACTTTTCTGTGTCATAAACTTCTGTGGAGGTGCGACAGATGGTAAAAAGTGTAATAAGCTGCTTCAAATATTTCTGAACTGTTCCTTTAAAATCCAGTGTGGGTCGAGTTTAGTTCAGCGTGTCACAGAGAGAGAACAGGGTGATGATGTCACCTGTCCTCGCTGCCCTGTGATTGGTTCCTGCGCCCTGTACCCCCCAGCCCCTGATTGGCAGAAACCCCCGCCTACCCTCGCTGTGGTAACCGGCCGACGAAGCTTCGTTTTCGGGTTTAGATCGCCGGTGGCGACTAGAGCTCCGCCTCCTATCTCCGGCCCCGCCTCCCTTCCTCAGAGACTGGTGCTGCTCACTGTCCGTCACGTGGCCTTAGCAACAAGAAGCATGGCAACGGGTGTTTACAGCATGGTCGCCACAGCATGCAGCACAATGACGAGAAGAAAGACGATGGCAGCGTGTGATTGGAGCACAGCAGGGTCACACGGGTCACGTCTCTTCATGTTTCTTCTTCAACTATGAACTTTCTATTTTACTTCAAATTAAAACCGCTTTTGTCTGCTCATAAGGAAGCCGATCACCCGGTGTGATGTCAGAGACGTGACTGAGTAAACCCTGCTGTGATTGGTTAGCAACATGCAACAGATGATCAGCAGCTGCTTGTTTACATCAAACACCATCCTGGAGACTGGCTGGTCTCTGCAATCATGTTTATTCAGAGACAGATTTAAGATTATTTCATTCAGGACCTTTGTGAGTCTAAACCTCACACTACGATCCAGTCTGGATGCTCCTGATGTTGTATGTTCTCAGCCCAGAGGACTTCTGTCACTCCAGATACCCACCTACGGTATCCAGGCTGCAGAGCGAGGCGTGCAGGGGTCCGTCTGGGCGTTCGATGCAGATGACGGTTCCCTGGGAGTCGGAGGAGTAGTGACTGGCCAGGGACTCATGGTGCGAGTGGGAGGGCTGTCGGTACGAGCAGCTCTCCGTCGACGAATCGGTGCGAGTGTCGCTGGAGATTGACTGCTCGCGGCCTGGCCGAGGGGGGGCAGGGGTGGGGGGTTAGTACACAAGTCGGGTCGTCAGTGGTGACGTACGTGATCTCATGTGTACACACAAATATACATCACAGCAGCTACAAGAACTACGACTACAACAGCAGCCACACTGACCACTAGTTCTAGCTGTTAGCTGTCTCAGTGACCTCACTGTGACTGTCATAGTACTACTACGACTATTACAAGTACTACTGCGTCTGGTTTAGTTACCTGAATGTTTGCTGTTGTGCTACTACTACGACTCCTAGCTGTGTTGTAGTTACCCGAGTCTTCGCTGTCGTAACAGGCCTTGTTGAGGTGGTGGAGGTCGAGGCGTGAGGGCAGGTCGTGGACGGACACCGGCGTCCCCCGCGGGTCAGCGTACAGCAGCAGCAGAGGCTGGTAGTGGCCCTTTATACAGCGAGAGACCACGTCCTTCCACTTGGGACCGATCTGCAGGGAGGAGATCACATAAAGACATTTCACTCATCTGGTTTCTTCATATTTTCTGACATTAATAACCATCTTTCAGTAAACTGCTTATTTTTCAGGTTCAATTTGAAGATGTTCTTTACAACCTTTTGTAAGCCGAAATACTCAATTTAAGTCGAAGCTACTAGCGTTTCCTGACGCAGTCATTAATTAATTCGACTCCAGACGCAGTAAAGGTCCAGTTCACCTCGTGAACACGGCTCTTCAGCTCTGGAGGTAAACCTGCGACGGCAGCTGAAATGTCCCAGGCTTTTGTCAGTCGTCTTCCTGCTCTGTCTGTTTCTGTGCGATTAAAGTCCTCTCGCTTGTTATTTCAACCCTTCCTCCATTTTCCAAAAGTCCAGGTTCACCTCCAGCTCTGCTCAGCTCGAACAGGACGCCCCGAAATCCACAACACCGACCTGTCCGTCAACCGTGAGCCGCTCAGTGTGTTTGTGCAGGAGAACGAAAGTTACAGAATGAAAGTCTGCAGTGTGAGCAAAAGTGTTGACTGTGGTGGGATGTGTGTGTGTGTGTGTGTGTGTGTGTGTGTGTGTGTGTGTGTGTGCGCGCGCTCTGACCACACCCTCGGTTCTGTACAGCTGGACTGATAAACAATAGAGGGATATCCTTGTTTTCACAACCAGCAGAGAGACAGACACACACAGAGAGAGAGAATGTGATATCTCATTCCACCAGTGTTTGTACAGTCCAGCAACAACAGAGGAGGAGGAGAGGAGGAGAGAGGAGAGGAGAGGAGGAGGGGAGGAGGAGAGGAGGAGGAGAGGAGGAGAGAGGAGGAGGAGAGGAGGAGAGAGGAGGAGAGAGAATGTGATATCTCATTCCACCAGTGTTTGTACAGTCCAGCAACAACAGAGGAGGAGGAGGAGAGAGGAGGAGAGAGGAGAGGAGGAGGAGAGAGGAGAGAGGAGAGGAGGAGAGAGGAGGAGAGGAGGAGGAGGAGAGGAGGAGAGAGGAGGAGGAGGAGAGAGGAGAGGAGGAGAGGAGGAGGAGAGGAGAGGAGGAGAGGAGGAGGAGAGGAGAGGAGAGGAGGAGAGAGGAGGAGAGGAGGAGGAGGAGAGGAGGAGAGAGGAGGAGGAGGAGAGAGGAGAGGAGGAGAGGAGGAGGAGAGGAGAGAGGAGGAGAGAGGAGAGAGGAGAGAGGAGAGGAGGAGGAGGAGGAGAGAGGAGGAGAGAGAGAATGTGATATCTCATTCCACCAGTGTTTGTACAGTCCAGCAACAACAGAGGAGGAGGAGAGGAGAGAGGAGGAGAGGAGGAGAGAGGAGAGGAGGAGGAGGAGGAGGAGGAGAGGAGGAGAGAGGAGGAGGAGGAGAGAGGAGGAGGAGGAGGAGGAGGAGGAGGAGAGAGGAGGAGAGAGAGAATGTGATATCTCATTCCACCAGTGTTTGTACAGTCCAGCAACAACAGAGGAGGAGGAGAGAGGAGAGGAGAGGAGGAGAGAGGAGAGGAGGAGGAGAGGAGAGAGGAGGAGGTGGCGGAAGGGAGGGACAGTGAGGAGGACACAGGGAGGAGGGAGGTGTAAGGATGGACAGGAAGAGAAAGATCACTGACTACAACATGAGGTCATTTCCTCTGTAAAGCCAGTGTACACACAAGAGTTCAACACTTCTGGAAACAGATCTTAAAAAGGAAATTAATCTCACGTTTGTTTGTAGAGTACAGAGCAGGAGTTGGGGAGGCAGTTAGCCTAGCTTAGCAGAAAGACTGAAACAAAAGGGAAACAGCTAGCCAAAGCCTCAAAAACCTACTAACTAGGCATTATTTTTTTCCATTCCATATCGCACACTGCGACTGTCCTAACTTTTGCTCTAGTTCGTTCTGTCTTATTTTATTTTCTAACTTCTAATTCTGCCTTCATGTCTTTTGAACGTTACTCTAACATGTCTTGATGTTTAAGGTGTTACATACTATAAATCAAAGCAGCGTTGCGGAGGGCTTTCACACCCCAACGCCCACCTGTCCCAGACAAGGACAGGTCGACAGAGCCCTGATTTTTCATGTGTCAAAGCAGTTCGATGTCACTTCATCTTGAAAAAAAACTAATGGAAGAAGGATGACTGTGGCATTTTTTTTTTTGCCAGGGCACCAGGATATTTCCTCAGGGAAACGTGTTAGGTGTCCATTTTCAGTTATATTGGTTGCTGATAAACACATTAAACTGACGTACTACCAACACCTGTATGACACTGTGAATCACTGAGTATACCTCCTTGACGTGTGCGTCATCGAAGTACATCCATCGTCGAATCTTTGTCTGGAAGAAGAAGGTTGAGTAATGTTTCCCGTAGTAACACACCATTCCCACCAGGTAAAGCTCCGACTGACGAGCCTTCTCCTCCGTCACCCTGTAAAACAACTGCAGACAAAAGGAGAGAAGAAGAGTTCAATGAAGCAGCTGAACTGAACCGTTCTCAGATTTTCTTCCTCTTTACGCTGACGACACGGGTGTTTATCAGCCTGATGGCTGTTCTTACATCCCCGAGGCGCAGGCAGGTTCCCAGGGTGTGAATGACGTCCTCAGCCAGGTCTGAGTGATCGGAGTCCCAGACCAGACCGATGGTGATGATCTCGGGACTGTTGAGGAGGACACGGGCCATCCTGAGCTGCTGCCCACACTGACTCTGAGGACGAGCAGGGTGAAGAGGAGAAGAAAAGAGAGAGGAGGACCAACAACATTTACATCGATACAAAACAGTGGAAATCTTTGCATCTGAAAAACGGTGACCAGTAAATGTTTAACATTTAATTTTAGGATAATTCCACACAAACTCACCCAGTAGTGGTAATGTAGTTCTGTGTAGTATTACTGTAGTTCTGTGTAGTATTAATGTAGCTCTGTGTAGTACTGATGTAGCTCTGTGTAGTGTTAATGTAGTTCTGTGTAGTGTTGATGTAGTCCTGTGTAGTATTGATGTAGTTCTGTGTAGTGTTAATGTAGTCCTGTGTAGTATTGATGTAGCTCTGTGTAGTGTTGATGTAGTTCTGTGTAGTGTTGATGTAGCTCTGTGTAGTGTTGATGTAGCTCTGTGTAGTGTTGATGTAGTTCTGTGTAGTATTGATGTAGCTCTGTGTAGTGTTGATGTAGTTCTGTGTAGTGTTGATGTAGTTCTGTGTAGTGTTGATGTAGTTCTGTGTAGTGTTGATGTAGTTCTGTGTAGTGTTGATGTAGTTCTGTGTAGTGTTGATGTAGCTCTGTGTAGTGTTGATGTAGTTCTGTGTAGTGTTGATGTAGTTCTGTGTAGTGTTAATGTAGTCCTGTGTAGTATTGATGTAGCTCTGTGTAGTCTTACTGTAGTTCTGTGTAGTGTTACTGTAGTTCTGTGTAGTCTTACTGTAGTTCTGTGTAGTGTTAATGTAGTTCTGTGTAGTGTTACTGTAGTTCTGTAGTGTTACTGTAGTTCTGTGTAGTCTTACTGTAATTCTGTGTAGTGTTACTGACAATACAGACAATCAGCAACGATCAGAGACGATCAGTGATGAACTCTGATGATCAGAGATGATCAGTGATGATCAGAGATGATCAGAGATGATCAGAGATGATCAGAGACGATCAGAGACGATCAGAGACGATCAGTGATGAACTCTGATGATCAGAGATGATCAGAGACGATCAGAGACGATCTCTGATGATCAGAGATGATCAGTGATGATCAGAGATGATCAGAGATGATCAGAGACGATCAGAGACGATCAGAGACGATCTCTGATGATCAGAGATGATCAGTGATGATCAGAGATGATCAGAGATGATCAGAGACGATCAGAGACGATCAGAGACGATCTCTGATGATCAGGACTTACGGGACAGTTTCGCAGGTCTCCCATGCTGGCGTTCCTCAGCAGCTCTCCGAACATGCTGGGAGTCGCTTTCTCCCTCGACTCCAACATCTTCACCGCCTGGTTACTGAGGAAGATGAGCAAGAGGAGGAGGAAGAGGAGCTGTGATCTTCATGATGTTCATTTTATAGAACTGTCACATTGATTATTAAACTCCAATCACAGAAAACACACAGCTTTTGTTGTATTTTTGTCACATGGCTCTGGTGGACGGTTGAACAAAGACGGCAAATAGACATGCACAAATATGTGTAAAGTTGATCAGATTTGATTGACAGTGATCAGACAACAATGTTCTAAATCCTGATTGGTGCTTCAAAGTATGTGACATCACATCTGGAGACTGTTCAGAAAACAGTTCACGTCAGATGCATCAGGCAGAAGAAGAAAAGTACAGTAAGGTCAGTGTTTAAAGAAACCACGACATGATGGAGTTCACAGCAGGTCGTGTCCCTTTAAAAGAGGTGACACACACACACACGCACGCGCACACACACACTCCCAATTACCAGCACTTGGAGGATGAATCGTGTGTGTGTGTGTGTGTGTGTGTGTGTGTGTGTGTGTGTGGGGGAGTGTGGGAGTGTGTGTGTGTCTGCGTGAGAAACACCTCAGCAGCCATGATAGAGAGCTATTAGCTGGTTGCCTAGGTGACCCTGAAATGTAACCTAGCGACAGTGTAGGTTACATGAGTGTGGGGGGGTGTGGCCTCAACTAACCTCTTCTGTGATGAGAGCTAAACATAGACTCTGTGTGTGTGTGTGTGTGTGTGTGTGTGTGTGTGTGTCTGTCTCTCACACACTTACCACAGGGAGGTGGTGGAGATGTAGTGGACCATCTGAATGAAGGGCAGAGGGTCTGAGGACGCTCCACAGCTGCTGCACACACACTGAACACACATGAAGACAGTAAACATCACAGTATCATAACAAGTTTCACTTTGAGTGAGATGACAAAGAGTGAAAACAGAGAAAGAAATGTTCATAGAGGAACCTCATTTCTGCTTCAAGACAGACTTGAAAAATTAATGTTCAGTTCACAGCTGACACCAACATGATTCTGAGTGACCACTCGATATTCAAATAAACATCACTGGGACAAACAGACACAAAGACAGAAAGCAGCGTTTCAAACAGTTTATAAAGTGTCTCCAACTCAACAACTCACTAAACTGACACATTTGTTAAGGGAGTCTGGTGACTTTCTCCACGGGGACAAAGAAGTCGCCTATATTGGTTACTGTTTAGTGTATTTGTAAAATGTTTCTTCTTTCATAAATTGAGTGTAAATGGTGAAATCAGTGTAAACAGTGTGTTCAAACAGCTGCTAAATGTTGGCAGGTCAGACTTTAGCACTTTAGACACAGAAGCAGACAGGCTGGTGCAGCCATGCTGCCACAAACTGACACTTTTTACAAGCAAACACACAACTTACTGTTTTCATTTAATGCTGAATTTACAAGAAGGAGACAATGATTCAGAATCTGTCAGAGACAGAGTTTCACTACGTTATAAAGTTTGTTTTAACTCGACAACTCTTAAAATCACTACATTTGTTGAGGGAGTCTGGTGATGTTGTGGTTACTGGTTCAATGGTTGGATCCATTTTTCTTTTCTCACTTGTACTCTGAGCTGTCCTCCTTTGATCAGTTCACTCAGGATGATGTTCACACCAGGTCTGAACAGCCTCTTAATGGAGGTTTAGGGTTGCGTCTCTGTCTCACCTGTTCAAAGAGCGTCATGGCGAACTTCTGGTGGGGGATGCAGTGTCTGGCTGTGCAGATGTCTTCTTTTGTCTCGTCTGCGATGTGGAAGTGAATCCTCATCAGGATGTTTTCCTGCAGAAACACAGAGAACCAATGAGAATGACCCATCTCATCTGGTTCAGAGTGAACATGTGCTTTAAATACTTTGTGACGAGCGTGTGTGTTGTCTTACGAAGCACTCTGCAGCGTCGTCCATGATGCCGAGCTGAAACCTCTGCTCATCCTGGAAGGTTTTGGCGAGCGCGCTGCGAAGAGCGTCGGACGGTAAAACTTTCTCACTGCTGTACTGAAACTGAGCGAAGATACTCTGAGGAGACAGACAGACAGCGAGGTTAGAGACAGGAAGCAGGTCGTGGATCAGCGTCAGGTATCGGTCAGGCTGATTCTCACCTTCAGAGCACAAAAAATGCACGAGTCCTCCATACACTTATGAGTCGTGAGCTGACGGAAACTACGTCGGAAGATATCCAGGTGCCACAGAACCTGAGAGACAAAACAGAGGAGGAAGGAATAACAACAAGGACGTAATCAGATTGGAAATTCTTTAAGATTCAATAAATATTAAGACAGATCAAGTGCATCAAGATAAAAACTTTAGAAACCTTGAATCAAAACTAAATATTCAGTCAGAACTATTTTCCTTCAGCATACATCACCCCTACACGCCTGAAGTGATCGCAAAATCTCAGCAGTCAGAGCAGACACATAGAAAAATACCTGATTTAAGCGTCTGACAAGTCCTCAAAGACAGAATGACAAACGTGTTCTTTCCACAACTCTGAGCAGGAATTTAAGCCAGATGAGCAGTCGACCAAATCAAGAAAACCACCTTAGAAAAGAAAAACCAAATGCTTTAAAATCTTCACTTCAGACGGAGGACTTGAAGCAGGAAACAGAGTTCAGAGTTCAAGATTCAAATCCTCAAAAATCCAAATGGACTTCAGTGTCTGAGCTGCAGCGGCTGCTCCGTCCGGCTGCTGCGACTCCACTAAAAAGGCTCAATGTGGCGCGTTTACATCAGCACAGCAAACGGCCAATCACCTGTCGGCACGGCTGCACGACCGCCACTGACCTGAGGACACAGCCGGCCAATCAGAGAGCAAGTTTTGAGGCCTGAGGACTTGCAGAAGTGTGTGTGAGACTGTCAAAAACACAAGACATGATAGTGTGTGTGTGTGTGTGTGTGTGTGTGTGTGTGTGTGTGTGTGTGTGTGTGTGTGTGTGTCCGTGTCCATCTGCTTCAGGAAACCATCTGGACTCTGTGACGAAGACGAGTGTGAGAGAATGACGGAGTGTGTCAAAGTGAGAGTGATGTGGAGAGAAAGTGTGTGTGTGTCTCAAGACGACAAACATGGAGAAATAAACATGGTGTGTGTGTCAGAATATGTTATTTGATATCTGCAGGTTACATGTTTCCTGTTTCAGATCAGAGAGATTAATCCTCCGACATCACCAGAAACTGACCGCTCAGTCTGTGACTTCACCGCTTCCTGTTGGTAAAAGTAGAAGTACTGATTCAGCTTCTTTACTCCAGTAAAAGTAATCGAGTACAGGCTCTGACATGTACTCAGAGTATCAGAGTAAAAAGTCTCCCTCTGAAGGACATCTGTGGTCAAAGCTAACTGAAGCTCACGTCATATTAATATAATTCAAAGACTATTAAAGTTAAAGGTAGAGTCAGGAGGATTTGGACACACACACACACACACACACACACACACACACAGACACACACACAGACACACACACACACGATTTAAAGCAGCTGTGACAGCAGGTTGTGGAGCAGCCAGATGTTTCATAACAGGATCAGTAACTGAGGACGGTTCTGGTTCTGATTCTTCCTGATGAAGAATGAATGTAACATGGCAGACATGTTGACTTTGACTTCAGGTTACAGGATTTAAATCCTTGTGTCCTCCTGCTGAGCAGCTGGAATCCAGACAGGCAGGAATGTTTCATGTCTTTCTTTATGAGGAGGGTTTAAGAGGCCCAGAGGACGGGCCCGTCTGAGGCCCAGAGGAAGGGACGAGAAAAACGAAAACTAAGACGAAGAAGAAGACAAAGACAATGACACTGGGGCTTCCGGGTTTGGACATGGAGTGGTAGGCTGCGTGGCATCAGAGCTCTCGATAGTCAAGTGTAAAACTCCCCGAAAACTCGAATAACTAAAGCTAGAAATCACACAGACTTTAATGTGAACGGGGAAAAGCTGGAATGGGAAGGAAAACAAGACAAACTCATACTAAAAACACGACGACAGACGAAACGGAGGAACCGCTAGCTAACGGTGAAATGGAGGAAGACGGCGGCCATGACACAACACACCTCACTGCAAGTGAGGCGGACATGGGGTCAGACATTGAAATCATCAGCAAGGAGATAAGGGATTTAAAAACAGAAATAAAAGATGCCCTTCGCTCATTTGGTGAAACGCTGAGGAGCGACGTGAAAAAAGACTTGGACGATTTCAAACAGGACATAAACCAACAACTTGCTAAAGTCGCCACTGAGCAGCAACTACAGAGCGGTAAGATCAACGAGGCTGAGTCGCGGATTGAAAAGCTGGAACATTGGGCACAGGAGGCTAACGACGCTCTTATCATTTCACTGCGAGAACAAAAAGCCCTGCAAGATAAGTTAACTGATCTGGAATCCAGATCGAGGAGAAATAATCTCCGTATCTACGGAGTTACGGAGGGAGAAGAGGGCGAATCTGTGGCCAAGTTTGTTCAAGACCTGCTCAGACGTGAACTCCACCTGCCGGAAGATTTTAACTTCAAAATTCAAAGAGCGCATCGGTCACTTGCACAGAAACCTGCAGACGGAGCCCAGCCGAGACCCATCATTGTGAACTTTCTGGAATTCTCCACTAAAGAGAAAGTCCTGAGAGAGGCATGGAGAAAGAAAATACAGCTGGGGAATAAAGTCCTGTCATTCGACCACGATTACGCGACAGAGGTTGTGCAAAAGAGAAAGGAGTATAACGTTGCAAAAAGAATCTTGAAGGAGAAAGGCGTCCGGTTCCAGACGCCGTTCACCAGGATGAGGATCCATTGGGAGACGGGAACTCGAGTCTACAACAGCGCCGGGGAGGTCAAGCAGGACCTAGAGAGACGCGGACTCGCAGAGAAGACACCGGCGACACCGACAACACCGACGACCGCGGCGGCGGCGGCGGCCAGGCTGGAGTCACGGCTCCGCTCAGCCATGGAGTGGCAGCGTAACGAGGGATCCCGGAGGAGCTACTCATCAGCAGCAGCACGAGCCAAGGAAAAGCTGCAAGAGTACCGAAGATTCTTTGACTAAAGATCACTGATTACATAATGAAGCAAAACCGGTAGGAATATTCTGATAAAACCTGTGTTTTTAGTTGTCAGAATAATGGCTATGATGCTATTCCTATGCTAAAAGAAAAGAGACTATCTGAGGTCTGGGTTACTTAATTTTCTCTTTAAGTTCTAACGTTGGACTCATTTAGAATGACTATAACCCTCACTGTAGGTCCTGTCATTTCTAAGTTAGGCCCCTCTTTATCTAAGGGGGTTTTCCCTAGATCCACCAACGGGATCAGATCGTGGGAGGACGGAAAGATCCTCCTCTACTGTTTGGAAGTTCACCTGTTATATTTGACCTGTCTGTTTCATGCCACTGTTTTGGCATTGTTAGTGGGGCTACTGATGTTTTCATTTGTCTTTTCTTTTTGTAATAAGTGATGCAGAGTAACAACGTGAGAATAGCGTCCTTAAATGTGAATGGGTTAAACAATGTGATTAAAAGAGGAAAAGTAATGGCAAAAATTAGGAAAGAAAAAATTCAAGTGATATATTTACAAGAAACGCATCTAACTCAGCAAGAACATGATAAACTGAGGAAATTTGGATTTAAAAATACCTTTTTCAGTTCATTCAAGAAAGGTCCTAAGAGAGGAGTCGCCATATTAATTTCCAACTCTGTTAAATTTGAACTCATTAAAGAAATAAATGACAAAGAGGGGAGATATGTAATAGCAAAAGGGAAATTGGATAATCATTTGGTTACTTTGGTCAATGTCTATGTGCCACCTAACTCTGATAGAACATTTTTGAAATTATTGTTTGAGATCATAGCCCAGGAAAATGAAGGAATTCTAATATGTGCGGGGGATTTCAACATGATTCTGAATACTAGACTGGACACAACTAATAACAAGAGAACTAAGACTCATCTATCGAAACTTGTCAACACCTCTCTAGCTGAATTGGGGATGTTCGATGTTTGGAGAGAACTCCATCCGTTAGAGAAGGACTTCACACATTATTCTGCTCCACATTCGGAGTACTCCAGAATAGATTATTTTTTTATGAACACAATAGACAGATATAGAGTAGAGGAATGTAAAATAGGGGTAACTGACTTATCTGACCACAGTATTATTTACCTCAATATCCATCTAACTAGGAGAAATAAAAATACACTCTGGAGATTAAATGTGGGTATGCTGAATAACCAGAAAACACAGGAGGAGGTTAAGAAAGAAATTAAATGCTGCATTGAGGACAACCTAGACAGCCCTGTGGATCCTACCATACTTTGGGATACGGTAAAAGCTGTAATGAGAGGGAGGTTAATAGCGAGGGCAGCTTACCAAAAAAAGACTAGAGAGGAAGACTATAAGAAATTGGTTAAACAATTAATAATACTGGAACAGCAACATAAAAATAAAAAAGACGATCCGGCTTTACAACAAATAATCAATGTGAGACGGCAGATAGATGACATCCTAAGTCAAGAGGTCGAGAAAAAACTAAGATTCATTAAACAGACCTATTATGAATCTGGATCTAAGGCAACTAAATATCTGGCAAGAAGACTTAAGGTCCAGCAAGCTTCTCACACAATACATAAGATTAGAGACCCTGTTACGAAACAATTGCTGTTTGAGCCTGAAGAAATAGAAAGTGTTTTTAAAGATTACTATGAAAACCTATACACCCAACCCACAGCAAAAAGAGAGTGTGAAATGAAAGAATTCCTTGATTCCTTGGACTTGCCTGCTATTGGAAAAGAGCAAAATAAAAAATTAATTTCCAGCATCACAAAAAAAGAACTAGATGCCGCAATTAGTAGATTAAAATCAAACAAAACGCCAGGTAGTGACGGATTCCCCAGCGAGTGGTATAAAACATTTAGGGAGGAATTATCCCCGCTACTTCTGAATTCCTTCAACCAGACACTGACAGAGGGCAAACTGCCTCCCTCTTGGAAAGAGGCCATAATCTCAGTTATTCCAAAGCAAGGTAAAAATAAAGAACTTTGCGAATCCTATAGACCTATTTCAATCCTAAATGTGGATTATAAAATTTTTACTTCAATAATTTCCAAAAGATTTGAAAATTTTATGTCTGACTTGATAGACGAAGATCAGTCAGGTTTTATTACAGGTAGGCAGACTCAGGATAACATCAGACGTATTCTGCACATGATAGATCAGATCCAAAGACAAGGCCTGAGAGCAGTACTAGTGAGCCTCGACGCAGAAAAGGCCTTTGACTGTGTCAATTGGAGGTTTCTGTATCAAGTTTTGGGAAGACTAGGGATTCATGAACAAATTATACAATGTATCCAAGGCCTCTACCAAGAACCAACAGCGAGGATAAAAATTAATGGACACCTAACTGACAGATTTATTTTACAGCGAGGAACTCGCCAAGGATGTTGTTTTAGCCCTACCTTGTTTGCTATATTTATTGAGCCGCTGGCACAATTGATCAGACAAAGTAACAACCTAAAAGGAATCCATATAGGACAGCAGGAGCATCGGATAGGGCTCTTCGCTGATGATGTTATTGTGGCTCTTCAAGACCCAGATAGAACATTTCCTAATTTGATGTCGATATTAGAAGATTACGGCAAATACTCTGGCTATAAATTAAACATAACAAAAACACAAATTCTTACACTAAATTATTCCCCAGGCCGAGAAATTAGAGAAAAATATAAAATAAAATGGAATTCGAAAGTAATTAAATACCTGGGTGTGGTATTGGCTAGAGACCACATTAAAACATTTGAAATTAATTATAAAAACATTAACAATAATATCAAGACAGATATCGGGCGGTGGTCTGCTTTTAACATGGACTTTGAGACACGAATCGAGGTAATAAAAATAAATGTGGTACCGAGACTGTTATATCTTTTCCAATCCATCCCACAGATGATTCCAGAATCACAATTCAGACAGTGGGATACACTTATTTCTAGATTTATCTGGGCCGGTAAGAGACCGAGGGTCAGGTATAAGACACTTCAATTACCAAAAGAAGAGGGGGGGCTGTCCTTGCCTAATCTGAAACAATACTTTTACGCAGCTCAAGTAAAGTTCCTGGTTTCTACATGCTGCCCTCTATATCAGGCAAGATGGAAAGACATAGAGGCCCAGATGGAAGGTTTCCAGATTCAGGCAATATTAGGGGACATGGGAAACAAATTGGCTCGACAAAGCAAAAATGAAATTATTAAACAAACATTGACAATATGGAACATGATGGTAAAAGAATACAATATGGAGGGAGACATCAAATTATTAATTTGGCCTGCTCTAGATCCCAGATTCGAACCAGGAATCAGTGATGCTGGATTCAGGCGATGGTGGGACAGAGGCATCACAGCAGTATGCACAATAACTCATAGAGGGCTCTTAAAAAGTTTCAGTGAGTTACAAAAAGAATTTGGGCTGGAAAACAAAGATTTTTTTCGTTACCTGCAAATTAGAGATTTTTTCGATAAAAGAATCAAACCAACATTGTCCAGAGAGGGCAATACAGTGATAGATACTCTAACTGAAGCCTATAAAAAGAAGAATAAAAAAATAATATCTAAAATATATCAAGGCCTTCAGAAACAGAATGGGATCAACACAGGATACATTAAAGCAAAATGGGAGAAAGAACTAAATATAGAAATATCAGAGGAGGAATGGCGTTCTATGTGGAGTGCACAGCATTCATCTACAAGTTCAAAGAAGTGGAGAATATTTGGCTGGAAGAACCTGATTCGTTTTTTCATTACACCTCTTATAAAAAGCAAATTCTCTCAATCACAAGAACAGTGCTGGAGGCAGTGCGGAAACATGAACGCTGATCATTCCCATATATTTTGGCTATGCCCAAAAATTCAAACCTTCTGGGATCATGTATGTACTACTGTGACAAAGATCCTGGGATACACAATCCCTAACAATGTGACGGTCCTCTATTTCTGTGTCCTAAATGAAAATGTGGTTCTTAAAAATGACTGGTATCTGTGTAAAATACTGTTGATGGCTTGTAAAAAAGTTATAACAAAATGCTGGTATAAAACAGAACCTCCAAGCATTAACCAATGGATGGACAAAGTGAAGGAAATGTGTTTAATGGAAAAGATGACTTTCTCTCTCCGATCTAGAGGAGCAACCTTCTCCAGGAAATGGGAGAAATGGACTGCTTTTATCAAAACAATTGAGGACACTACACACTAATCAAGTAAAGTCACTGGACATTATATATAGGTCTTTCAACTGAGGTGCCCCCATGTTTTTGTTTTTGTTTTATTGTCTTGACAGTCTGTTGTCAACTTGTTCATTTCTGAAAATACTAAATAAAAAGTATCAAAAAAAAAAAAGACAATGACACTGAAAAAAGATGAAAAACAAGACGGAGAAGAAGACGGAGATGAAGAAGAAGATGATGACGATGAAATAGCCAAAGACTGAGGAGGAGAGGATGACGGAAAAAAAAGAAGACGGCGAAAAAGAAAACAACAAAGACGACGAAGGAGGTTCACGACGTCAAACTGCTTCGCCTGTGAGGAGCCAATCAGTGAAGACTAGAGACTCCAACATGTTTCAGATGAAGACAACACGTCTGTGATGGACGGAGGATGGAGGAAGAGAGTCTGACCGCAACAATGTGATCAGAGCTGCTGATATCAATCCTCCATCTTTGTTCACTTCACCTGAGCCTCTCTCTCCTCAGGTGAGTTTAAACTACAGGTGAGGAGATGTGAAGCTGTCAGTCTGATCACTTATTATCAGGTATCATCTTAAAACAAATCAAAAATCTGAGCTGAAATCAGAACGACAATAAAAAATATATGAATTTATATATTTTGTTAAAAAGTGAGTAAAGTCAGACATTTAAAGAGCAAGAGATGAAATCACTCTGAACCGATTCTCTTCATGAGCTCTTGTTTCTGGTCCTGGCCGGAGAGTGTCGGGGCTGCGAGCTGTGAATCATACTGGCGTGTCAGCACTTTGGGTGTGTTTGTTTTCTCCTTCCTGTCCCCCCCACCGGCTCCAATATGTTCCTGCAGGACGGAGCTGCAGCGTCCAGCAGGTGGCTCAGGTAACAGAGCTGCTTTACAGCTTCATCACAAAGCACAAGAACTGAACCGGTTCTTTATTCAAACCATCTATTGATCAGCTTCTACATCCACTTTACTGATGTCAGTCACAGCTGAAATCAATTAAATCATAATCTGCAGGTTATGATTCATTTTAGGATCAAGTTAAATATGAACGAAATGCAAGAAATGACCTCAACTGACCTGCTGCAGCCGATCAGAACTCACTCTTCTTCCTGGTCCACATGGACTTAAACAGGCTTGAGCAGAATCAAAACACATCCAGGAAGTTTATCATCATTTCTGCATCTTTTATCATCGTTAATATTTAGTTAAGAACCTGAACTCTCCTGCCACACTGGGACTGGACTCATTTCACCAGCTGTCTCTATGTGAGCCGGACCTTGCGGCACAGTTTAAAGTCAAACCTGCGGAAATCCTGCAGTGAGCTCCTTCTGCTCCTGGAGCGCGTTGTGACCATTATGGGTCACGGCGGGGAGCATCCGCACGCCACCAGTCTGTAGCGCTCTGTCAGCATCCGGACAGCGAGCCGGGTCCACTAAAGGTGGCGACATGTGGTTACTGACAGCGTTGTGTGTAAATTACTGATAGATCGCCTCGTTGTAATGTGGTCTCATATAAAGTAATCAATTACTCAATTAATCATGGCAGGTCCTGAAACCTGCTGCAGAAAGAGCTGCATCACAGTCCACTTCATGTTTCTGTCACAGTGGCTGCGTGAAGAGACGGTTCATATTTCACAATCACTCTCTGATGGTTCATTTAAGGCCACTCTGAGAAAAGACGACAGACTGGATCAGAACTGAGACTCAGACACATCTGGTGTAGCAGCCGGAGCCACGGGGAGGATCTGAACTCATTTTTTAAATATCTGAAGGAGGTGCGTTCAGCAATGCTGAGGACAGATGAGATTTAGTGCTTTAATGATGAACAGACGGATGTTTGTTCTTAGAAAGTTGGAGGTCCTGAGCCCCAGGAGGATGAGGAGGATGAAGGTGTGTGAACAGCTGCTTGTTACTGTGATGTTCTTCCTCTTCACTTTGTCTTCATCACCTGTCGGAGCTGCTGAGCCTCCGACAGCCTGAAGAATCCTCCGGTCAGCCGCCTCGACGCTCTTCATCACTTCGGTTTGACCAGTTCAGACGGACAGACAGACAGAGCAGCTGGAGGCGGTCAGGTGGTGCTGGAGAAGGTTTACGTGTGTGTGTGTGTGTGTGTGAGTGAGTTCACGGTGCAGTGGGCTCAGCAGGAGGTTCTGGTCCTGCAGGGCAGCAGACTTCCTCAGGTAGACTCACAGTGAAGGATCACATCACTGACAGCTGCAGAGTTACATTCCTGTTATTTTATTTTATTCTTCTCCAACTTGACCGAATTAAAAACTGAAGTAGTTGTTCAGTTTTCACCATCACTGAATATTTTAACAGATGAGAACAACGAGATGGATTCAATGACCACATGTGGTCCAGCTGTAGTGGGCCAGCTGTAGTGGGCCAGCTGTAGTGGGCCAGCTGTAGTGGTCCAGCTGTAGTGGGCCAGCTGTAGTGGGCCAGCTGTAGTGGGCCAGCTGTAGTGGTCCAGCTGTAGTGGGCCAGCTGTAGTGGGCCAGCTGTAGTGGGCCAGCTGTAGTGGTCCAGCTGTAGTGAGCCAGCTGTAGTGGGCCAGCTGTAGTGAGCCAGCTGTAGTGGGCCAGCTGTAGTGGTCCAGCTGTAGTGGGCCAGCTGTAGTGAGCCAGCTGTAGTGGGCCAGCTGTAGTGGGCCAGCTGTAGTGGGCCAGCTGTAGTGGAATGAACGAACTCCCGACCAACGTGAGGACAGCAGAGTCATTCACCATCTTCCGCAAAAGACTCAATTCACTTGTTCAGACTTCACCTGGACCCACATAGCACGACTATGGAACCAGGAGCATTAAAAAACAGACTGAGTTTTCAAATCAGTGAGATAATAATGAAATTATTAAAAAGCTCTGGAGACCACAGCTGATGTGTGTGTGCTGTGACCTCTGACCTCAGGTGTGTGTTGTGTGTGTTGCTGAGCCTCAGTTAAACCTGTAATGAGTGTTTCCTGCTCAGCTCAGCAGCTCCGCCCTGCAGGTTAACGAGTCAGCCTCCATTTAAACACCAGTAATTACTGCTGTCACACTCAGACAATAATACACCAGCGCCTCCGCCTTAAAGAGCTGATGACTCAGAAATGATGAGCAGTCTGGGAGGAGGAACAGGCTCATCAGCTCATTACAGTCATCAGACGGTTGATGACTGACTGACTGGCTCAAAGGCAAAGACTTGAAGAGCTTCAGTCAGTCTGCTGAGCAGCATAAACACTCTGAGAGACACTCGGTGTAGTTTTACCCCATCGAGCTGAGCGGATGACGTCTGCATTAATGAGTGCGTTTGTAAAACGAAGCTGTTTCTCTGCGTCTCGGCCGTTTGTACAAACGTAAACTGAGCTTCAGGAAGAAACTCCCTCCCCAGTGAAGATATAGAGACTTTTAGACACGATGAGGCAGACGCAGGCTTATGTTTGTGTCTGTAGCATCACAGTGGACTGTAACACACAGCACAGTGGACTGTAACACACAGCACAGTGGACTGTAACACACAGCACAGTGGTGAGTGAGTGAGTGAGTGAGTGAGTGAGTGAGTGAGTGAGTGAGTGAGTGAGTGAGTGAGTGAGTGAGTGAGTGAGTACCTGCAGGGCGCTGTTCAGGAAGCAGCTGTTCTGTCCCGGCTCGTTGCTCAGCCCTTTACTGGGAGCGATGGACGTCATGGTGCGAGGCGTCAACATTCCCTGCATCCCTCCGACTCCACCGCTGCTGCCACCAGCGCCGCCTCCAACTCCACCACCGGCCGATGCAAAGTAGTTCCTCTTCCACGACATGTCTCTCTCTCCGTCTTGTCCTCGGTCTCTCGGCCTCACTCCCTGCAGGAGTCAACTTCCTGACGTCCGTTCTCGTATCCACGGAGGCAGATCCATGACCTCGGGCCGAGAGGAGGCGGAGCGAAGTCACAATAAGATGAAAATGAAACGTCACGTGACTCAACAGAAACGTTGTTCTTTAACTTGAACTAATTTCAACTCTCTGAATCTTTCAACTACAAGAATGTGATAAAAGATCTCAGTAAAAATCACAGAAGATCCAGAAAGTTAGTTTTCCAGGTTTTAGTCCAGAAATCCTCAAAGTTTAATGTCCTTCGTTGATTCAGATGATAATCAATGTCCTCAGTCCTCTGGGTCTGTTCTCAGGGAGCCTTTTACTGGACGATCAGTGTGTGTGTGTGTGTGTGTGTGTGTGTGTGTGTGTGTGTGTGTGTGTGTGTGTGTGTGTGTGTGTGTGTGTGTGTGTGTGCGCTGCAGGTGCGATGACCTCTGCCCTCCTTTCACACGTCAACACATGCAGCTGAGCTGTCAGCGCTCCTCCTCCTCCTCCTCGTCCTCATCATCACCAGCAGCAGAGGAGCCAACAGAAACCAGCGGGGTCAGGGGTCAGGGGTCAGGGGTCAGGACGGACCTGCAGAAGAAGGACAGAGTCTGAGAGGCTTCTTCTATGTTCAGTTTTCACAAACACACTTTACTTCTAGTTTCCTTTGTTTGATATCACATCAGACTTCAGTCTGTTGTCTGATTTACTGTCCATACAAACTCAACACTTCCTCCATGTTGTCTCAACAAATCAGTAAAATGTGATTCCATCAGTACAACAACAACAACAACAACAGAGTCAAATCTGATGAAAACACAAACACTGTTAACCACAAAATGGCACCTGTCGAAGAAACCAAATCCACAGGATTTATTAACACAGACACAAATAAACAACCAAGACACTAAACTATGATTAACAAAAAGACAACAGCAGCACAAAACCCCCGGCTGAGAGGCATG
The DNA here is from genome assembly GCF_040436345.1 of Pagrus major. NCBI lineage: Eukaryota > Metazoa > Chordata > Actinopteri > Spariformes > Sparidae > Pagrus > Pagrus major. The sequence continues at coordinate 31,730,654 of NC_133229.1, forward strand.
AAGGCCAACAGTTCCCACTCCTGACATACCAGGTGCACCTTATTACCCAATCAAGCTGGAGCACACCTGGGTAGAGCTGAGAGGACAGACAGGAGTCCTCAGCTCTACCCAGGTGTGCTCAGGGAACATGACAAGATCATTTTAAACTTTTGAAAGCTCGCAAAAATAAAAGAAAATAAAAGTTTTGTGATTTAAATGTTTGCTAGTTTATTCTGAAATTCTGTTTCCGGGTCAATGACATGACGCAATTTTTTTTTGTGTTCTTATGGTTCAGTTGAATTTAAAAAGGTTAAAATTTGAAAATAAACATACAAATTACTTGCATACATTCTCTTTTTGAAGACCTCATCTAAAATTTCTGGATTTAATCAATTTTCAGAGAATATTCAGGGGATAATGGCAAAAATGTCAATGAAGTTTAAAAACTTTGTACCAAATAGTTTAACTTGTTCAAAAAAGGTGAAATTCTCAATAAAACACCCTATCAACTAGTTTGGCATAATCTTACATTTGTGTTGTTTAATAATGAATAAAATACATGGAACACCATTGTTCTGAATATTATAATTAATTTGGGGAATTGTGTCTCTAAAGTCAACTTCCTAAAGTGTCAAGGTGGTGTAACCAACATTCAAGGAGCCATTTTGTTAATTTGTGCAAGAAGACCATGTGACAGGAAATTATATCACAGAGAAGGACCCCTGATTAGCCTAACTGCTGCATGACGAGGGTAGTAACTCTAATAGTTAACTAATAGGGTTACATGTCAAATGGTATGACCCCAGGAAAACATTTATCATTCATAATAATTGTAAAAATAAGTATTTATTTTAAAAAATGTGTTTGAAATCTTCACACCAAGGCCATGTGCTTACATAGGCGTCCATCATAATGCCTGTTAAATTTGAATTTGAATTGAAATGTCGAATGGTGTAACCGGTTTCACCATCTGACTTTTATTACATTGCTTTTGGTTAGAGGCCGATTTTGTCAAATATCAGTAGTTTATGATGTTGATTAAAGATGTAATATGAACTAACTTACTATGTGGAACTCTTTTAAAGTGTTACGTGTTATATTTCTCGGGAAGAAGTGGTGATTTATCCACAACTTTATTATCAAAGCTCTGGAAGGTTAGGATAAAATCATTATTTTGCATGGCTTTGATACTTTTTAAATGTTTAGCTTTAATATATATTTGTATTCCATTCACTTACAATTTTAAACAATATATAGTGCAATATATGTAATTTCATAATGTAGCAGAATGAAAATACGAAAAATACGAAAAATACGACTTCTTCCCTGAGACCAGGAGGGATTCACCTGCCCTCAGACAAAATTGCGGGAAACAATGGTCTCTGCCCTGGGACCAGATGAGACTAAACAGCCATGAGGAAAATCCTACAAAACAACTTCTGCCCTGAGACCAGAGGAGACAGTTGACTCCCTTTTGTCCAACTACGTTGCCTTAAAACAGAAAAACACGAACTCTATAAAAATAATTAAAAAAAGTTCAATTGACCTTGTTTACTGTCATGCTTGATTTTTAGTGCCAGTTTCTTCAACAAACAATGGCCTTTGACTGTAGAAGCAACATAGTCCGGTGGTGTAACTGGTTTGTGTCAATTGGTGTAACCAGTAGTTTTCATAAAAATATAATAATATACAGGAAAACTCATGTGGAATATCTCTATTGCAATGTATTAAGATATTTTTTTAACAGTTTATACATAATTTGTCAAATATTATTTAGAAAACAGTGTTTTCAGCATTTGTCCTGCTCTATATTACAAAAACACAATTCTAATTTAAAATAATCCAAATAAAATCTATTTTCATGTGATATTTTAAAATTAAGTTTTCATAAGTACACTTGCATACACTCTAGGTGGAAAGAAATATTTAATATTTCTCCTTTGTTGTGGTTACACCACTTGACATTTTCAGGGGCAATCAGTCTTACCTTTTGTAAAAAATAGTTCAAATGCTATTTCAAATTACATGAAACCAACATAAATACAAAATATACATTTTAGCAAACCTGATGCAAGCTTTTAAAACAATTTTTTAAAACATTTTTGAATTGCTCATAATGCAAACCCTTATTTGTCACTGACCCTTCCATCAAACATTTTGAAAATTAACTGATTCACAGAAGACAAAAAACACCAAGTGAACAAACTTTTCAGCAAATTAGACAAAGTTTTTTCTAATTTTGCAGTTTCCATAAAATGTCTAATGTGATATTGTTTAGAATGCTTCATGGAAACACAGCTAGAGAAACATTATCACCGTACTGTTTATTCACTGAAGTGCATCGAGTGCTGCTGACTAAGGTTGTACGGTGAGATACAACATTTACACTGCAGGTCAGAAGCAACACGTCACCATCAGTGACCAACTGCACCCACGTCTTTAACCCAACGTGTTACTCAGCGTGTCCAGCACGGCACACAAGAACTGGGAGCAGACCCAGTATCAGGCCCATAGTCAGCATTGTTCTGATTACCTGTGATTTTTCTATCAGATTGCAGATAAAATTAACTCATTTAAAAATTCAATACTTCAGCTGTGATGCAGGACTCTCTCATACACAGTGTCCCAAACAGTACAGGAGTAAATCGCACTTAAGAACCGTACAGGAGTAAATTGCACTTAAGAACCGTTCAGGAGTAAATCGCACTTAAGAACCGTACAGGAGTAAATCGCACTTAAGAACCGTACAGGAGTAAATTGCACTTAAGAACATCTCATCTCATCTCATCTCATCTTCTTCCGCTTATCCGGGGTCGGGTCGCGGTGGCAGCCGGCTCAGTAGAGAGCTCCAGACCTCCTTCTCCCCAGCAACACTTTCCAGCTCCTCCGGGAGGATCGCAAGGCGTTCCCAGGCCAGATGAGATATGTAATCTCTCCACCGGGTTCTGGGTCTGCTCCGGGGTCTCCTCCCAGTTGGACGTGGCCAGAAAACCTCCAAGGGGAAGCGCCCAGGAGGCATCCTGATCAGATGCCCGAACCACCTCAACTGGCTCCTCTCAACGCGAAGGAGCAGCAATTCTGATGTTCCCATACCGGACACTCTCCTCACCATGGCTGCGCCTTGAGATCCCGTCCATGAAGATCACAAACAGGATCAGAGACAAGGGGCAGCCCTGGCGGAGTCCAACACCCACTGGAAACGTATTCGACTTTGTGCCGAGTATACGGACACAACTCTCACTTTGGTCGTACAAGGACCGGATAGCTTGTACCAACAGCCCCGGTACCCTATACTCCCTCAGTACCCCCCACAGTACTCCCCATGGAACCCGGTCATAGGCCTTCTCCAAGTCTACAAAACACATGAAGACTGGATGGGCAAACTCCAGTGACCGTCACACAGACTCTGCCTCAGTTACAGAGGACGTGTTAGCCGGGTTCAGGAGGTCCTCAAAGTGTTCTTTCCACCGCCCGCAGGCCTGGGCTGAGGCCCGCTTCCCTTTTCTGAGTCGCCGGATGGTTTGCCAGAACTTCCTTGAGGCCGACCGAAAGTCCTTCTCCATAGCCTCACCGAACTCCTCCCACACCTGGGTTTTTGCTTCAGCGACCACTGAAGCTGCAGCCCTCCTGGCCTCCCGGTACCAGTCTGCTGTTTCAGGAGACCCCTGGGCCAGCCAAGCCCGAAAGGCCTCCTTCTTCAGCTTGGCAGCTTCCTTCACCGCCGGTGTCCACCAACGGATCCTTGGGTCGCCGCCCCGACTGGCACCGATGACCATCTGACCAAAGCTCTTAGTGGCCGCCTCTACAATGGAGGCTCTGAACATGGTCCACTCAGATTTCCATGTCCCCAGTCTCCCCCGGGATGAGCGAAAAGTTCGGAGGTGGGAGTTGAAGACCCGACGGACCAGGGCCTCCGCCAGATGTTCCCAGTTCACCCTCACTACTCGTTTGGGTTTCCCAGGTCTGTCCGGCAGCCTCCCCTGCCACCTGATCCAACTCACCACCAGGTGGTAATCAGTTGACAGCTCTGCTCCTCTCTTCACCCGAGTATCCAAGACATACGGCCGCAGGTCCGACGATACGACCACAAAGTCTATCATCGACCTTTGGCCTAAGGTGGCCTGGTACCAGGTACACTTATGAGCCACCCTATGCTCGAACATGGTGTTCGTTATGGCCAATCCATGACTAGCACAGAAGTACAATAACAAAACCCCATTCGGGTTCAGATCGGGCAGGCCGTTCTTCCCAATCACCCCCCTCCAAGTGTCCCCATCGTCACCCACGTGAGCGTTAAAGTCCCCCAGAAGAACTATGGAGTCCCCAGTCGGAGCCCCCTCCAGGGACTCCAAGAAGGCCGGGTATTCTGAGCTGCTGTCCGGTGCATACGCACAAACAACAGTCAGAGCCTTCCCCCCAGCGACCTGCAGTCGCATGGAGGCGACCCTCTCGTCCCTCGGGGAGAACTCCAACACAGCAGCGCTCAGCCAGGGGCTTGTGAGTATCCCCACACCCGCCCGGCACCTCTCACCCTGGGCAACTTCAGAAAAGGAGAGAGTCCAGAGTAAACCGCACTTAAGAACAGAACTGGAGTAAATCGCACTTTGGTTCATTTCATCACTGGATCTAAATCTTTACTGTAAATGAATATCAGTCCAAATATCAGTTTTCAGTCTTGTTGATTTCTAGGATCAGTGGACCTCCAACCAGAACCTCCTTGACGCCTCAGTAAGAAGCAACAACATGCAGTGAAGTCACAGAGTGGTGCTGCTGCTGACACAAAGGTGTCAGGTGTGGGTTTGTTTACGATTCACTCCAGCAGCTTCGCTCCAGCAGCTTCGCTCCAGTGAAAATAAGTATTTCACATTAAAATCTTACCAGAGGCTCAAAGCACATCATCCACCCATCACAGCTCTGTTAGACTTTCTATCTGAAACATCTGCCTGAAGTGTTGAGCTTCACTGGCGCACAAAGGCGACGGTAAAAACAATAATCTAAGTTGAAACTACTGAGAGGTGATCAGACTACAGGTCAACTGATGTGGATTTATCAGGGCCAATACAGATTATTAGACTGAAAACTGATTTTCACTTACAGTAAAAATTCAACTCAACTAAAGCATTATAACCACCAGTGATGAAATAAACCTAAATACAATTTTCAGGTACTTGAGTATTTACATTTTCTGCTACTTTATACTTCCTCTCCACTACAGTTAGATACATTTAGTAACTAGTTACTTTGCAGATTCAGATTACTCAGTGTTTATAGGCTGTTAATTGTGACGTGTAACCAATCAGATGTTGTTGTGAGCGGGACACTGTGTGAAAGAAACCTGCATCAGAGCCAAAGTAGCACATTTTTAAAAGAGTTTAATTTATTAACAATCTGACAGAAAAATCACAGATAGTCAGAAAAAAGCTGAATATGGGCCTGATAATCAGATGAACATGTTTTGTGATGATGATGGAAGAACATTAATGACTAGTGTTGTCCCGACACCTTAAAAAAAAATGTAAAAAATAAATACATCCATCATCCATCTCCAGTACCATGGGGAAACTGCCACTACAGAGGGAGCAACATTTCAGGTTTTTATGAAAAGATAAATATTAGCAGGTCTGTGTTTGTGTGATATTTACTTCTGGAGGAGATGACAGCATGTGGACAGAGAACAATGAAAACACAGATAGTAATGGTTTTAATCCATGTTTCTGACAACACTATATGTGACTGCTTCTTTCTGACGGCTGATGAAAGTTGTGTAACTGTAAAAGTTAGGAGAGAAGAAGAAAAACAGGAAATGAAAATTGCAGAGAGCCTGTTGAGTGAAACCCGACATTACTGAGTAACCAGCAGGAGCCGTAATAACTGGATTTAAGACCTTTAAATCTCCTCCAAGATGTTATGTTGAGATAATTTCAGGCTTCTGCAGACGCAGGAATGACTCAAGGAAACCCTCCCATTCTTCACACTGAGCTCTCTGTCTCACAGGTTTAAGTCCTGACTGTAACTCAGGATTATTTTTTATGATTAATCAAATAATAAAAAAAACAAAATTATAAAAAACAACAACAACACGGAGACAGAAAGAGGAGCTACAAAGGAATAATCTGTCAGACACAAACCAAAAGATTCAGACTAAATAAAAAGATACTTCAGCTTCTGTATGTGTGAGGGGCGTGTCACCACACACACACACACACACACACACGAAACTTGACCTTTGACCTTTCCTCAAGCTGCTTCACACCTGAAAACAACCATCTGACATGTCACAACTCCCATGATGCTCAGCAGCTCTTCAGAACAAACAGTCAAGAGACAGAAACAAAGACATTTTGTCTCATTTTAGCTCCACGATAAATAAATAAGGACGTTCATAAATGAATCAACAGACTTCACAAGCGACTGACACAGAGACGGGAGAGTGTGTGTGTGTGTGTGTGTGTGTGTGTGTGTGTGTGTGTGTGTGTGTGTGTGTGTGTGTGTGTGTGTGTGTGTGTGATGTAGCAGTGAGAGGTAAACCACCGGTCAGAGCTGAGGGAGGTGAGGAGGATTAGCCCGATCAGACTGTCTGCACAGGATTACACTGTCTATGTATGTGTGTGTGTGTGTGTGTCTGTGTGTGTGTGTGTGTGTGTCTGTGTGTGTGTGTGTGTGTGTGTGTGTGGAGGAGGTAAACACCACGCTGCTCTCAGAGAGGCGTCGTCCTCCTCTGATCTGTGATCGCTCTGGTTTCCACTTCTAAATGGGTTCAGCTTGTTTGTTTGTTTATTCATTCTCTGTGAGGCAGCGACGACAACAACAACCACAAACAACAACAAAAACCACAAACAAAAACAACAACCACCACAAACAACAACCACAATTTCCTCCAATAAATTAAGACACTTTTTGTTCATGATCAATCGATCAATCAATAATCCAATCAAACAGCATTAAAGGTCCAGTATGTAGGATTCAGTGACATCTAGTGGTGAAGTTGCAGACTGCAACAAAACAAACAGTCCTCACCTCACCCTCCTCTACAGTGACACTAGAAATGTTAACGCTGGTGTTTGGTTTGTCTGCTCTGGGCTACTGTAGAAACATGGCGGTGCAACATGGAGGACAACCTGCAAAAACCAGCAAGAACAATGTTACATTAGCTAGCTAGCTTGTTAGCTACCGAGATAGCAAAGCAGCAGTTAAATGCCTGATGACGTCGAGTCTGAAGATGTGTTCGCTCTCTGTAAGTGTTTCCGCCATCTGTAACGTCCGTCACATCTGTGACATCTGTAACGTCCGTCACATCTGTAACATCTGTAACGTCCGTCACATCTGTGACATCCACATAAAAATTAGGTTTTAGAGTTTGAGACTTCCTGGAAAATCATTAAAACGGTTGATGACTCATCCTGTACTTGGGGTTGCATATTAGTTATTTGTTCAATAAAGACTTTTATTTAATGGGTGGGTCGTCAATACTGCCTTTAAATTTGATGATTGAAATTGAAAGCTCATTTTGGTTTAATCAGAAACTCAACGAGACGTTTCAAATGTTCTGATTCTTCTAAAACCTTCAAAATAAGAAAAATCCTAACAAATGGTAACGTCACCTGGAATTAGTTATGTTTGCCATTTTTGCTATAAAAGTTACTTAAACAATGAATCGATTATCTAAAATAGTTTCCTGTAGATTGACTGATCCATGTATTGATTAATCATCACAGCTCCACTCAGTATTAGAGCCTGACTGATGTATGTGTTGGCTGATATGAAAACTCTTTTTAAAATGATTATAATGCAGAAAAAAAGATGCTTGAGATCATTTAATTAATCATTAAGTACTAGAGGTCGATCAATATGATTTTTCAGGGCCAACAGCGATTATTAATAATCTAGGAGACTGATAGCGAACTGATTTACACTCAGAGGAAAAATACAAATCTTAGTCTCTCAGTTGAGGATAACCAGCGATGGAATGTAACTAACTACAATGTAATACTTTAGTACTGTACTTTACTCGAGTATTTCCATGTTCCGCTCCGTCGCACTTCCTATCCTCGACATTTACTTGATAACTTTAGTTCCCATTTACTTTGCAGATGGAGATGATTCAGTGCTGATCAGCTGTTTACTGGTGATGTCAGATAGTGTTGCTGATACTGACTGACGGGGAGAAGACTCGGCATCAGAGCCAAAGTACTGCACTTTAAATGTATTGATTTTATCAGCAATCAGATACAGAAACACTGATAGATACTGATTATTGGAAAAATGCTGAAGGTGTCCCTGATAATCAGCCAATCACTCTAATACCCAGTAAGTCCAGTGAGTCTCAGTGCACTCAGGTCATTTTAGACATTTGAGTGATCGATTGCAAAATAAAATACATTGATATAACGTAAGTATGGATGGAGCTGTGAGTCAGTGCTGACTGGTTGATTAACTCTAATGTCCTCAGACTCAGACTGACGGTTAGTTGTTACACATCTGCAGTCAGCTGATGGACACACAGCTCTGACAGCATCACGCTGCAGAGACACAACAGCTGACTGTGAACTGACAGGAAACGTCTTCACTGTCACACACAGGACTTCAACCTGCTCCCAACACACACGCAGGAGAGGGACCCAGGTGAGTGTGTGTACCTGGACTGCAAACAAACCAATCAGAGAGGCTGGATTAGTTCAGCTGGTTAGAGGTCATTTCCTCTCCTGGTGAGCACCAAGGATGATTTGGTGTAAAATTGGTTATATAACAAAACGCCAGTCTGTCGCAGAGGACACACACACACACACACACACAGCTATAATCACCTCTAATTCTCTGAGCTGGCTCAGTGCCGGCTCCACGCAGCCAGTCTGTATAGCTGCCAGGAGACTGGAGACTACTGGGAACACTGGGATGAAGCCAGCAGGGACAGAGACATGGAGGAGCAGACAGACAGACACTGATCTGTCTGACCTGTCAGGTGAGTTCACAGCCAGCAGACTTCATTCACTTTCTGACTCCTTTTCACTGACTGCTGTTCAGACTCAGTGTTTGATCAGCCGTCAGGTGTGAATGAACAGTTCAGGTGAATGTCTGTAACAATCTCCTGATGAAGGCAGCTTACACTGCTTTCATCTCTCCAACAGTCTGAAACACAACAATTATTAATATTCTGTCACAGAAGACAAAGAAAAGCAGCAAATGTTCACGACTGAGGTCAGTCCGATGACTGAGGTCAGTCCGATGACTGAGGTCAGTCCGATGACTGAGGTCAGTGCGACATCAGTCCGATGTCAGTCCGACGACTGAGGTCAGTCCAACGTCAGTCCATCGTCAGTGCGACGACTGAGGTCAGTGCGACATCAGTCCGATGTCAGTCCGACGACTGAGGTCAGTGCGACGTCAGTCCGACGACTGAGGTCAGTCCAACGTCAGTCCATCGTCAGTGCGATGACTGAGGTCAGTGCGATGACTGAGGTCAGTGCGACATCAGTCCGATGTCAGTCCGACGACTGAGGTCAGTGCGACGTCAGTCCGACGACTGAGGTCAGTCCAACGTCAGTCCATCGTCAGTGCGACGTCAGTCCGACGACTGAGGTCAGTCCGACGACTGAGGTCAGTGCGACATCAGTGCGACGACTGAGGTCAGTCCAACGTCAGTCCATCGTCAGTGCGACGACTGAGGTTAGTGCGACGACTGAGGTCAGTCCAACGTCAGTCCATCATCAGTGCGACGACTGAGGTTAGTGCGACGACTGAGGTCAGTCCGACGTCAGTGCGACGACTGAGGTCAGTCCGACGTCAGTGCGACGACTGAGGTCAGTCCGACGTCAGTGCGACGACTGAGGTCAGTCCGACGTCAGTCCGACGACTGAGGTCAGTCCGACGTCAGTCCGACGACTGAGGTCAGTCCGACGTCAGTCCGACGACTGAGGTCAGTGCGACGTCAGTCCGATGACTGAGGTCAGTCCGACGTCAGTGCGACGACTGAGGTTAGTGCGACGACTGAGGTCAGTCCAACGTCAGTCCATCGTCAGTGCGACGACTGAGGTTAGTGCGACGACTGAGGTCAGTCCAACGTCAGTCCATCGTCAGTGCGACGACTGAGGTTAGTGCGACGACTGAGGTCAGTCCAACGTCAGTCCATCGTCAGTGCGACGACTGAGGTTAGTGCGACGACTGAGGTCAGTGCGACGACTGAGGTCAGTGCGACGTCAGTCTGACGACTGAGGTCAGTGCGACGACTGAGGCCAGTCTGACGTCAGTGCGACGACTGAGGTCAGTCCAATGTCAGTCCAACGTCAGAGGTCAGTCCAACGTCAGAAGTCAGTCCGACGACTGAGGTCAGTCCAATGTCAGTCCAACGTCAGAGGTCAGTCCAACGTCAGAGGTCAGTCCAACGTCAGAGGTCAGTGCGACGACTGAGGTCAGTCCGACGTCAGTCCGACGACTAAGGTCAGTGCGACGTCAGAGGTCAGTGCGACGTATTCAGGTGCCAGCCCAGCTTTGGTCGTAATTTCGTTTCGACTCACGACATGCTGCTGATAAAACCTTCGTTTTCTTCTTAGTATGACTTTTTAGTGGACTTTGTGTGGTGGTGGGTCGCTTGCTGGCCATAGCAGAATCCATTACTACCCAAACACTAGTTTGGGTCCACCGCGCTCGTCTTCTTCCCATATCCAAGGACGCGCATTCAGCGTCATTGGATGTCACGTCCGCAGGACTGCGCGGGAAATTCGGACCATGAATTGCAGTACATTATGCAGCACACAGCCTGTTCAAGGCAATGGAGAGATACGTGGGTGGGCTCATTCTTTTTGGTTTTGAACGCTTCATCACCCATTAGCATTAAAAAAACTTAAAATGCATGTTTATTTTTTCACAAATCCTGCCCCATGTCCCTTTAAATCTGTGCATCTCGTTTCCTTCTGTGAAACTCTGGAGAGAATCACTGAGTCAAATATTTTCTAAGACGCATTCTGGGCGCAGGAACTGACGCTGTGGTGCTGCTGACCTCGTTGGCAGCCGGTCTGGGGGAAGATTTGGGGCCTAATGACTAAAAGGAGAGCTCATGAATATACAGCCGTCCTTCAGAGCTGCAACGGCACCAAAATAACTCACAGAATTTGGGAATGTGGAGCACTTCAATCACTTAATTCCACCCAGTGAAAGGAGGAATTAGCTTCTTGTCGTCTCCCTCTGAGACTCTCAGATGAGTCGACGTCGCTGCACGGCTTCAGTCAAGGACACTTCAGCTCCAGTCTGAACTCAAAGCTGCGACTGCTGCACGTTAACATACAGGCTGGTGTTTTACAGCAGCGACAGGATGGAGTCAGGCAGAGAAAACCTTCTGATGGAGCAAATCAAAGTGAGGAAAACATCTCAAACTGCAGCTAAACTCACATCATCAACTCACTGCAGGTAGAAACTGACTCTCAGCATCACAAACAAACATCTGGCAGGTTGTTCTTCAGAAAATGAGCCAAAAATGAAGAACCAGCAAATGTTTGGCAAAATCAGTTCTGCTGAAGATACTTAATTTTTATCCTGATATGATAACAGAACTGTCAGAACTTCTCCAGTATGGATTCATTAAATCTCACAAACTTGATTTCACCTCAGCTGGACATCAAATTCATTTTCAAGGATTTCCAGGCAACAGTTACGTGAAACTCTGATGTAAACCCTGATCTGTGTGAATGCCTGGAGCTGTTAGCGCCCTCAGCCTGGAGCTGTTAGCTCCCTCAGCCTGGAGCCGTTAGCTCCCTCAGCCTGGAGCCGTTAGCTCCCTCAGCCTGGAGCCAACAGCTCCCTCAGCCTGGAGCCAACAGCTCCCTCAGCCTGGAGCCAACAGCTCCCTCAGCCTGGGGCTGTTAGCTCCCTCAGCCTGGAGCCAACAGCTCCCTCAGCCTGGAGCCAACAGCTCCCTCAGCCTGGGGCTGTTAGCTCCCTCAGCCTGGAGCTGTTAGCTCCCTCAGCCTGGAGCCAACAGATCCCTCAGCCTGGAGCCAACAGCTCCCTCAGCCTGGAGCCGTTAGCTCCCTCAGCCTGGAGCCGTTAGCTCCCTCAGCCTGGAGCCGTTAGCTCCCTCAGCCTGGAGCCAACAGCTCCCTCAGCCTGGAGCCGTTAGCTCCCTCAGCCTGGAGCCGTTAGCTCCCTCAGCCTGGAGCCGTTAGCTCCCTCAGCCTGGAGCCGTTAGCTCCCTCAGCCTGGAGCCGTTAGCTCCCTCAGCCTGGAGCCGTTAGCTCCCTCAGCCTGGAGCCGTTAGCTCCCTCAGCCTGGAGCCGTTAGCTCCCTCAGCCTGGAGCCGTTAGCTCCCTCAGCCTGGAGCCGTTAGCTCCCTCAGCCTGGAGCCAACAGCTCCCTCAGCCTGGAGCCAACAGCTCCCTCAGCCTGGAGCCAACAGCTCCCTCAGCCTGGAGCCAACAGCTCCCTCAGCCTGGAGCCAACAGCTCCCTCAGCCTGGAGCTAACAGCTCCCTCAGCCTGGAGCTGTTAGCTCCCTCAGCCTGGAGCTAACAGCTCCCTCAGCCTGGAGCTAACAGCTCCCTCAGCCTGGAGCTAACAGCTCCCTCAGCCTGGAGCTAACAGCGCCCTCAGCCTGGAGCTAACAGCGCCCTCAGCCTGGAGCTAACAGCGCCCTCAGCCTGGAGCTGTTAGCGCCCTCAGCCTGGAGCTGTTAGCGCCCTCAGCCTGGAGCTGTTAGCGCCCTCAGCCTGGAGCTGTTAGCTCCCTCAGCCTGGAGCCGACAGCTCCCTCAGCCTGGAGCCAACAGCCCCCTCAGCCTGGAGCCAACAGCTCCCTCAGCCTGGAGCCAACAGCCCCCTCAGCCTGGAGCCAACAGCTCCCTCAGCCTGGAGCCAACAGCCCCCTCAGCCTGGAGCCAACAGCTCCCTCAGCCTGGAGCTGTTAGCGCCCTCAGCCTGGAGCCGTTAGCGCCCTCAGCCTGGAGCCGTTAGCGCCCTCAGCCTGGAGCCGTTAGCGCCCTCAGCCTGGAGCTGTTAGCGCCCTCAGCCTGGAGCTGTTAGCGCCCTCAGCCTGGAGCTGTTAGCGCCCTCAGCCTGGAGCCAACAGCTCCCTCAGCCTGGAGCCAACAGCTCCCTCAGCCTGGGGCTATGACGTCATATGAAACTGAAACATGGCGGACGACAGTAAACATGGGGTAACGTGTATTTGTGAAACATATTTCATGCCGTACATGATCCGGTTCCTTTACTCTTCATTGTCACTTAAATACCAGAAACAGCCGTCAACGTGTCGTTTAAATGCTCTAAGCCTGCCTTTCTCAAACTATAGTACGGGCTCCCTCTAGTGGTACGCGGAGGAATCTGTGAAATAGCCTGCTTTTAAAAAAATTAAATAAAAAAAATATTTAAAAAAATTGAATAAAATATAATCCAAAAACGTATACTATCAAAATACTATGACAAATGAAATGAAAACACTGTAACCATGAGATAAATCAAAATGGGTTTAAAATAAGTTTAGCCTTAACTGTATTTTTTTTTGTTCGATACACCGGTCAGCCTGCTACGTAGTCGGGTTGTGGTGGGCGTGCCAAGCCGTTACAGGGTGAAGAAAAAGATTGTAAGCGGAGGAAACTAAAAAGAGTTAACAACAATGCAGTTGTGGCTCCAAACAGGATCTCTTCTGAAGAGTAGTCTGGATCAGGAGGATAATAATGTTACGGCAGTGGATGACAGTAATCACAGCAGCATCCCTGAAGTATTCACAGCACCAACAAGCTGCAATCAGCAAAAAACTGTCAGAAAATATGACGCCGTTACATTAAATTTGGATTCAGAACTGAAGCCGTCCAAGTCCACCATTCAATCTTGTGTTACACCCGTAACTAAGGCACAGGAAGCCTCGTATCATGCCAGTCTCCGCATAGCACAAGCCGGTAAGCATGCGTGCGTGCGTGCGTGCGTGCGGGTGTGTGTATTTGAATGAAATGTGACTTTACAGGGACTTACAGTTGTTATTGTTAATGTCCTCACTCGCTGTGTGTGCGTACTGTGTGTGTGAGGGGTTGCCCCTGCATTATAGTTGTGTGAAAGAGTTTAATATGGCGTGATATTTGTGCCACATTTGTGAAGGAACAATGAGAGCTGGGAGCAAACAAAAACATATTTTGTGCTCAATAAATGTATTTGCATGTTGCTTTTATCTATTTTGACGCACAATAATAACCTCTGCACTCTCAAACTCTTGCTGGCTACATGCAAATACATTTATTGAGCACAACATATATTTTTGTTTGCTCAAATTAAATTATGTTTTGCTCGAGCATAATTTCTCTTCAAAATATAATTTATGTGCTTGCAAGATATTTTTCTGTGCTCAAAATCTCCCATTGTTCCTTCACGAATGTGGCACAAATATCATGCCATAGTTTAAGTGCCAGTTCTAGTGCTACTCCTCTGCACAGTGCGATTGTGGCTGACAAGTCAACAATAAGTAATATTCCTATTGGGAATAACTTTGACTTCTGTTTGAACTACATTTAGCTAATTAGGGTTGCCTAATTCTACCACTGTATTTTTACATGGGTCATAATGGTGGTACTTGGAGAGCCGGATATTTTCTGAGGTGGTACAGGGTGTAAAAAGTTTGAGAACCACTGGTCTAAGCGATAAAATGCTAAACGTCGTCCATGTTGCTCCGACAGCCCGACCCGATGTGACGTGAACACACCAAACTCTGGAAGTGGGACCATGTGAGGACCATGTGAGGACCATGTGACTGCAGCATCGGAGCGCTGTGAAAAACACTGAACTTTGATTAATGACATCAATCAAATTTCACCACAGCTTCACTCTGTTTATGTAGATTTTAATCAGACGACGTCACAATCATTAAATAATATATAATAACAATAATTTGTTCAGCAGCTGTGTGTAGACTGCTGTCAACAGGAGTGTTTGAGGATCAGCTGTCTGACAACACAATCACATACAAATATCAAGAAAAACAATCTGATTTTTCTGTCAGATTGTAAAATAAGCTAATTAAAAATGTGCTGACTCAGCATCCTCTCACACAATGTCCCTCCCACAACTCGTCACAAGTAACAGCCTGTGAACATTAAGATTATCTGAACCTGCAAAGTAACTAGTAACTTTTTATTTATGTTACTTATTCAAGGGTTAGGTTACCTCAAAGGTGGGTTCAGTCCATCACTGTTATTTTAACTGCAAATGAATATCAGTTTCAAATATCGGTTATTGTTTTATTATTTATTCTCATCATCCAGTATCGATATCAGCCCTCAAACAGCCACATCGGTCGACTACATGTTGACTTCAGCTGCATTAAAACACAGTGATGGATCACAGAGAGACTGAACAGAGGTTCAACCAGCTGACCACGAAGGTTTAACTCATATTAAAGTTCATTTTCAACAAATATAGTTTTATTATCAGTTAATCAGCCAAACTTCACCTGAGCTTCCAGCGACATGGAGATGAGGACTGAATCTTCTATTTGTGTGAACTGTTCACAACAATTTCTCTAAATTCTACAGACATTCAGAACCAACAGATGATCCAACGAGAACCCATTTAAATGCAAAGACTCTGGATGTTTCATGCAGATCACATATTGATACAAGGCGTGAATGAAACATGATGCTAATCGTTGTCACACAGTTTTAAAGCTACTTCAAAACCCCCTAAAACTCTCCGACTTGTTGCAGTCTGCAGCAGCTGAGCCGTCCCGGTGTCTCTCCTCCATCACCTCCCCTGTTGTGAAGGCATTGTTCTAATTTTCAGTCTCCACATTCCACCAGTTGAGTGAATAAACAGTAAATCATGCAGACTGGGAGGAGCTCCTCCTCCTGTTCTTTCAACACATTATTTTCCCATGAACACAGCTGAATAATGAACCTTTAATTTAAAGCTCTGCGGCTGCTCTCACACTGAACAGCTCTACATTCCTGCACAACACTGGACTCCACTGCACCGCAGCGCTCCTGCAAAACTTCCCAGAGAAGTGATGCATCACTGTGATGAAGCACAAACACAAAGATAACTCATGTGAGACATTACAGCTAACAGTGATCAGTGTGAACCTGCAGCCTGCAGCCTGCAGCCTCTGAGGGAACCACTGAGCTGAGTCGGTTCTTTAAGGTGAAAGTGGATTTTTATTGGGTTACTTGAGCAACCAAAAAACAAAGAGTTACCTAAAAGCCGATTTCATCGCGCCTTGCCCGGTTATACGTCCTCATTCTGCCACCACACCAAATCCCGTTAACAAATTTAACACTTTAAAGTTCCTTAGCATACATGCCGACTTAGACTCACAGAAGAATATTTATTAGTTACTTTTTCAAAACTACAAGAACCGCTCGTCACATCGGCACCAGTTAAATCCAGCGCACAGCACGCGTTCAACAAGAAAATACGTCACTTTAAAAGCTGGAGCGGTCCCGTTGTTTCTCCCTCCCAGCCGGTGCCGAGGACCACCAGGTGCACATGATGCCCGCCGAGGTCACCGCAGCCCCGGCCGGTCCAGAGCGCACGAGGCCGCCCTGCCCTGTGTTCTGGCCGTTGGCTGCCATGAAACGTAGCTGTTAAAAGGCTGGTTTTTTGAACGGAGTCTGGCGCAGTGAGAAAACGCACCGGGGCTACATTACATCACTTCCAGCAAACTTCACGGAGAACAATGAGGCAGAGCGGCACCACCGACCGGGTCTCACCGAACACTGTCCGCTGTGGCTCAGAGAGAGGCACGAAAACACCGAATCCGTCCGGATGTGTGCAGCCCGTTAGCGTGTCGGACACTCCGGAGCCTGTTGGTGACCGGTACCGAGCAGCGCAGTGTTAGCCGCCGCCGCCGGCTGCTGATCAGACCCGCCGACCTCCTCACAGCACACACGGTACCGGTACCGGTACAGGGACGGTAGACGGCGGCTCACCTGTGTACCAGAAGCCGGAGGAGAAGCAGGGATCCCGGCTGACCTGGAGCCGGTTCGGCTGAGCAGCTCCGGAGCAGAGAAGCAGAGAAGCGGCGGTACTGAGTTTAAGCGGCAGAGCGGAGGGGGCGGAGCCAATACCTGCGGCACGGCGCGCGACCGCGAGCGAGCGTGCGTGCGTGCGTGCGTGCGTGTACATTTTTACATTAAGACACATTAATGTGGTGAAATATTAAATAATAATCAATAATAATAATAATAATAATAATAATAATAAATATTAAATAATCAATAATAAATAATAATAATAATAATAATAATAATAATAATAATAATAAATAATAATAATAATAAATATTAAATAATAAATAATAAATAATAAATAATAATAATAATATTAAATATTAAATAATTATAAATAATAATAATAATAATAATAATAATAATAATAATAATAATAAATAATAATAATATTAAATAATAATTATAATACTAATAATAAATATTAAATAATAATAATATTGTGCTTATAAATTAATCTATGTTCATAAAGTAACTGTTGCACTTTTACTTTCTTCCATGTGACTTGTTTTAGATCCAACTGTAAAACATGTTCATCCTGTAAATGTCTGTCTAGTGATAATCAGTCCGTCCTGATAGAAAAACGACCGTATAGATATCGACTGATAGTAAAGTGTGAATGTAAAAGTACATGAACAACACTAATTACATTATGTGGTTAATCATGTAAAATTATAAATCGAAATCCATTAAAAACAGCTCTAAAACTGCTTTATTAAGCATGTTAAAGGGGCATCCAGACCAATATATTTTCTTGTTTGGTGTGAACGGACCATAATGTGCATGATAACAGTGTTTGCCTGTTTTTAAAGGTTCTTATACATGTAAATATCATTAATTAAACAGTAAAGGCTAAAACCTAATTTATTTATGAAAAATGATTGTTTTTACCGGAAAGTTATTTTATGTTATTTTACAATATTGTTGGCGTTCCCTGCAGCCACAATATATTTCTTACAGTGTAGGGACACATCCTGACACACCAGGCCGATGGCGAGCCCCCCGGAGGAGCACCAGGCCGACGGCGAGCCCCCCGGAGGAGCACCAGGCCGACGGCGAGCCCCCCGGAGGAGCACCAGGCCAACGGCGAGCCCCCCGGAGGAGCACCAGGCCGACGGCGAGCCCCCCGGAGGAGCACCAGGCCGACGGCGAGCCCCCCGCAGGAGCACCAGGCCGACGGCGAGCCCCCCGCAGGAGCACCAGGCCGACGGCGAGCCCCCCGCAGGAGCACCAGGCCGACGGCGAGTTCAGCAGTGAATCCAGTGTTTACAGTCAAACTTAATTTAAGAGACTCTAGTTGATATAATGTGTTTACATGGACGACCGTTATATAATTTGACAGGTTACTTTTACAGATACATGAAATTATAATGACTTCATGAAGTCACTGGATTCTCATCACATTTAGATAAAATTCATAACAAAATGACTGGAGTCTGGTGTGGAAACAAAGACACTGAAGAGTTAAAGCTGTGGGCTGAAGTTGTACTGTGTGTTATTGATCAGAGTATTGATCACATTGTAAACACAGGAGGACATGTCAGGATCAATACATGACAGCCTCACAGCCCAAACCACAGGACTCGTGTTTATAATCAACATGTTCGTTATAATAAAGCTCTGACTCATAAACACAGCAAGTCGTTATACAAGTTAACTATTCATTAACTAGCTTTACTGAATCACATCAATGTTTTAATCTCACTGATGATCTGCTGCTGTCAGCCTGGATGTGTTCATGTGTCCATGTGTCCATGTGTTCATGTGTCCATGTGTCCATGTGTTCATGTGTCCATGTGTCCATGTGTGTCCATATGTCCATGTGTCCATGTGTCCATGTGTGTCCATGTGTGTTCATGTGTCCATGTGTCCATGTGTTCATGTGTCCATGTGTCCATGTGTTCATGTGTGTCCATGTGTGTCCATGTGTCCATGTGTGTTCATGTGTGTCCATGTGTCCATGTGTGTCCATGTGTTCATGTGTGTCCATGTGTGTCCATGTGTCCATATGTCCATGTGTCCATGTGTGTCCATGTGTTCATGTGTCCATGTGTCCATGTGTGTCCATGTGTCCATGTGTGTCCATGTGTTCATGTGTGTCCATGTGTCCATATGTCCATGTGTTCATGTGTCCATGTGTCCATGTGTGTCCATGTGTGTCCATGTGTCCATGTGTGTCCATGTGTTCATGTGTGTCCATGTGTGTCCATGTGTCCATATGTCCATGTGTTCATGTGTCCATGTTTCCATGTGTGTCCATGTGTGTCCATGTGTCCATGTGTTCATGTGTCCATGTGTGTCCATGTGTCCATGTGTTCATGTGTGTCCATGTGTCCATGTGTCCATGTGTTCATGTGTCCATGTGTTCATGTGTGTCCATGTGTCCATGTGTTCATGTGTCCATGTGTGTCCATGTGTGTCCATATGTCCATGTGTTCATGTGTCCATGTGTCCATGTGTGTCCATGTGTCCATGTGTTCATGTGTCCATGTGTGTCCATGTGTCCATGTGTCCATGTGTTCATGTGTCCATGTGTGTCCATGTGTGTCCATGTGTCCATGTGTCCATGTGTTCATGTGTTCATGTGTCCATGTGTCCATGTGTTCATGTGTTCATGTGTGTCCATGTGTCCATTTGTCCATGTGTGTCCATGTGTATCCATGTGTCCATGTGTTCATGTGTCCATGTGTGTCCATGTGTTCATGTGTGTCCATGTGTGTCCATGTGTCCATGTGTCCATGTGTGTCCATGTGTGTCCATGTGTCCATGTGTTCATGTGTCCATGTGTGTCCATGTGTCCATGTGTTCATGTGTCCATGTGTGTCCATGTGTGTCCATGTGTCCATGTGTTCATGTGTCCATGTGTTCATGTGTTCATGTGTCCATGTGTCCATGTGTGTCCATGTGTCCATTTGTCCATGTGTGTCCATGTGTATCCATGTGTCCATGTGTCCATGTGTTCATGTGTGTCCATGTGTGTCCATGTGTCCATGTGTCCATGTGTGTCCATGTGTCCATGTGTTCATGTGTGTCCATGTGTGTCCATGTGTCCATGTGTCCATGTGTGTCCATGTGTTCATGTGTCCATGTGTGTCCATGTGTGTCCATGTGTTCATGTGTGTCCATGTGTGTCCATGTGTGTCCATGTGTCCATGTGTGTCCATGTGTCCATGTGTCCATGTGTGTCCATATGTCCATGTGTCCATGTGTGTCCATGTGTCCATGTGTCCATGTGTGTCCATGTGTGTCCATGTGTCCATATGTCCATGTGTCCATGTGTCCATGTGTGTCCATATGTCCATGTGTGTTCATGTGTGTTCATGTGTGTCCATGTGTGTCCATGTGTGTCCATATGTCCATGTGTGTGTTCATGTGTGTTCATGTGTGTCCATGTGTGTCCATATGTCCATGTGTCCATGTGTGTCCATGTGTCCATGTGTCCATGTGTGTCCATGTGTTCATGTGTCCATGTGTCCATGTGTGTCCATGTGTGTCCATGTGTTCATGTGTGTCCATGTGTCCATGTGTGTCCATGTGTCCATGTGTGTCCATGTGTTCATGTGTGTCCATGTGTGTCCATGTGTCCATGTGTCCATGTGTGTCCATGTGTTCATGTGTGTCCATGTGTGTCCATGTGTGTCCATGTGTCCATGTGTGTCCATATGTCCATGTGTCCATGTGTGTCCATGTGTTCATGTGTGTCCATGTGTCCATGTGTGTCCATGTGTGTCCATGTGTCCA